>NC_133541.1:142719397-142752364 GCF_048773025.1 Camelus bactrianus
AATATTTATGCACGCATGATTTTTCTGATTACAAGATTGTTGAGTATATGCAAGCATCGATACTGGGTCGATGTGTGCTGAATGATCCTTGACATCACTTTGAGTATTTTCTTTTGAATATTCATAGTTTCTTTGATATATGTCAGCCAACCGTACCCTTTTGTGTTTGTTTGATTGATTGTTTTCTTCTTATATGTTTTGCAAACACATTAGGCCATGCATCTCTCCGTTTGCTTCAAACAGAGAGTCATTGAAGCTGATTCAGTTAAGATAGTGCTTAAAATCACCTATGATTTCCTGCTTCCCTCTCCCATCTCTAAGGTTTTGCTGTCCTCCTTGCCTTCTTCTTTTTTAATCTTTGAATCTCAAGCTCTTCCTGCATATCCAGTAATGGTTTTCTTATACCCATTACATCTTGCTACTTTCTATTCAGGGTAGAATTCTCAATATTCCTTTTAGGGTTAGTTTCGAACTGCTGATTTCTTTTAAGTTTTGCCGGTCTGTGAAATTCTCTAGCTCTGCCGTTATTATTAATGGCAGACATGTGGCATAGGCTAACCTATGTTGCAGATTTATCTCATTGTGTTTATGGTCTATGTCCTGTCACTCCTCCCTGTCCTGCAATATTTCTGTCGAGATATCTGCTGAAAGCCCTCTGGAGGTTCTGTTGTGACTAAGTTGCTTTCGTCTAGTGCATTTTAAATCAATGGGATGATCATGAACTTTGTAGATTTGAAGTATACAGCAGCTTGTTGGTCTGTTGGGATTCCAACTACTTTGGACGCTGTGTACTTCCTGAAATCTTATAGATGATAATTTCTTGGCTTTCAGATAGTTTCAGTCTGAATTTTCTACAAACAAATTCTAAGACTTTTTTTTTTTTAATCTCTTGCATTCCCATCTGGGACTCAGGTTTCATAATTTTTCATGCTTTGTCTTACGCCATGATTCAACAGAAATGTTTGCATTGGTTTACACTTGCTTTTCTATGTATTCTTCTGCTCGTGAGATTTCTGTTCCCCTGTCTTCACAGTCATTCATGAGTCCCTCTGCAATATCTAGTCTGCTAAGGACTGACTTTAGCCCTGTTATTAACTCATCATTTGAGTTTCCTTATATTATTTGGCTCATCTTTAGATTTTAACTTCTCCTTTTCTGGTATTCTGCTTTTTGTGAATCTGAGACGCTCTATTTCTTCAGTGTTTTCCTCACCTACATTTTCAATGCTTGCTCTGGAAGCGTTATGCAGTCTAGTCATTTAAGCTTATTTTTGGGGCCTTCAATCTCCTTGGAACTGAAAATGGTACTTCCTGTTCTTTTCCTATTCTTCTCTATCTCTACTGGTCAAGTACTATCAGGTATCTAATGTAGAATTATAGGGCTTTGTTAATTAAATTTTATAGAACCTTTGGTGTATGCAATTCCACGATGTTTCTGTGAGGAGAATTTTTCCTAGACATCGATTCTATGTCCTGTTCTTGTGTGTGTTGTCTGGTATATCTCAAATTGCTGGTGTTGCCTTTGTTGTGATGAACACACCATAATATTTTGATTAGTATAACCTCATTTTTATTACGCTTATCCCAGAATCCTGAAAGTGCACAGGACATTTCCACTTGTGGAAATGAAGCTTCTAAAGATTTTCAGCTCTGCATTCTTCTGTATGTCATTTTTTAGCGTTTCCAATACAGGAAACTGACAGTGAGCTTGTGCTTTCTATTTCCATGGGAATGTCCCAATATTACCAGTTCCTCCTAGAGCTTCTCTGTCTACAGAAACACCAGTGGAAACATATCTATGGATGTCATACAACAAGGCCTGCTGGAACGATCATGCAGACCTTCGTGTGTGTCCTCGGTGCAGTACCATGTCAGTGCCATCCAAAATATAGCATCTGCATTTGGGAGATAATGCTGAAGGTAATTCTTCATCTTCTCATGCTGTGGACTTTGACCACTATTTCTTGTTCACTCATCCTTGTGTCATGGGTGCACGAAGGCAACCACAGAGCTCTTCTGCATCCTCTGCCTCAAACGAAACCGTAATATTCTACAGGTTATGGAGATATAAGATCCCAAAACTTTTAATTCTGATTTCAATCCCTAGGCCCACTGGATCGCTCAGACACGATGCACAATATCTCTGAGTGAGCCCCAGATGTGCTGTGTTGGCGAACTTCCAAATTGGTCTTTCGTCATGCTGATGCAGTGGATGTGGCCATGGGACATTTCGATAAACTCAAACTCGCTCGTTAGTGTTTTCGGTTTCTCATTGGGGTCTCAAGTCGGCTTGCTCTCTTGATAGGACCCACCACAACCCCCAACACAATCCAGATCCCTGAGACTAAGCGTGTGCCATCATCCGTACCCCTATCCCTCATTTTCTGCTGCCTCTGCTAGCTCAAATTTGGCAGCTCGTTTCTTGGTCTCCGAATCAATTGTGGGGATATTTTGTGCTGATTTCTTTGAGTCCTGTCAGCCAAGCATCTGCTGTGCACTCTTCTAACACTCAGTGCATCACCTTCAATCCCATGTGTGCAGTGAGCTTGAGAGTGTGCGTCCAAGTAAAGCAGAGTTTCACCTTTGCTGCTCCATTACCAGAAGTCAGATCCTGTAGTGGTTTTTGTTCTGTACATTACCTTCTCCTCCTTCAAGGTTTCTGAGGCCTCATGTTGTCTTTGGAAATAACAGACCACTCTTCGGCAAGTGTCCTGTGCCAAGGGCTGTGTGAGTGGATGTTTACATTACTGTGTACTTGGGAGCAAGTGAGTGCATGTTGCACTGGTTCTCTGCCAACTGGTTATTGATAAATCATCACATTCCAGATATAATTCACAGAATTATGATGTTTATTTTGCCCTATATTTTATACAGCCATGGTGGGAGTGTTTCCCAAAGACTCCAGATTTGACATTGTGTTTATAACTCAATTGCAGATTTTAAATAGGTTAATAGAATTGATTTACATGTTTTGGGATTTATATGAAAATGAAGATAGTTTTTGAAACATACTAAATCTACCTAGAAGCCAGACTTGTCTATTTTTGTAACATTTTGTCAGCTCTAAGGAAAATATAGACAGATAGAATGTAAAACAGCAGTCCAAATTTGAAAGGGACATGTCAACGCTTTACTCTTGAAGCCTCCAACTCAAACAGGAACCAGGAAATAACTATTGGAACTGTGAATTAACCCCCAACTTGGTTCCCTTTCTGCAAGTGTTGCCCTTTACTTCCAATGACACATACTGGCCAATGTTGGCATTTCAAGGTGTAACATTACTCTCTACTTAAATACAAGAAAATCCAAACAAAATATAAACATTTAGGCTTGAGTCCTAAAGCACCTAGATGCACAATAGCTGTGAGAATCCTTCTGAAACTATGCTAGTCTTTTGAGAACTAGTTTTCTTCTATCAGTGATGAGAACGCTAAAACTTCCGATCATGGTGATTAAAGCAATTTAACAAATCCAAGTGTGCACCCCCATGATAAAGTGCACCCCGGGCTTGTCTGAAGGGATAGACTGTCCACATAACCAGTGTCTTTAAAGTTTTTGGCGACTTTTGCTGTTCATTTCACCATCTGACTTATAATATTTGACTATACTGTCTTGTGAAACTGAGGCCTATTACCTATTCAAGTTCAGTCAAATGTTCCCCTCACTTACCACACTCCCTTCACTCCAAAGGAGACATAACCCCAGCATTTGATGAATCTAGGGGAAGGTCACTCTTTCCTTTGTGTGAGCTAAGTATTGAATACATATCTACTTTAGTCGACAGTATTTGATCTTTAAGAAATTCACTGTTGTTCTCAGAGTGTGAATCTGTTGGAACCCTGATTCTAGGAGGGGATTGCTATTCTCCTACTGGATTCATTTCACCTCAGGTTCTGATCTTTGAAATGGAAGCCTGAGTGGAATGGAGGTTAGAGCAGGGGCTTGAGAGCTAGGGTGATAATGGGCAAAGTCTTACCTGGGATTGGTGCATTTGGTTCTGAATTGTTTGTAAATGCCCCTTGGGACGTGTGGCTTCTAATGACCACTTCCAAGAAAATGAGCGCTTTTATCATTTCTCCCATCTCTTCTATTGTAGACGTCAGGAACCTTGGACCCGTTCTTGAAGCAGGGATTTGGGTAACTTCTTCAAGGACACGTTGACACTCCATAAAATTCTGCCAGTATCACCAAGGTACAATATGTCTCATGAAGGTCTTTTGAGCCTGGTGTTCTCTACAGTTGTCTCCATGCCAGTATTCTCCATTGTAGCAGAACAAATCTCATGAATGTGTTCGCATTTCTCCTCAATCACTGCAGCCAGCTTTTCTGCCAGCTTCTCTTCGTGTCTCCCATAAAGTCGACTTCAAGAAGTATTAGCCCTTTTGAAAGGACCTTGGAGCCTCACCAGTAAGCTGATGACAGGCAGATCTTCCACTGTCTGCCCTTTCAGGTTCTGGAAACTGACCTGTGATCTCAGGTCTCTGGGCAGTATCTCAATCTGACATAACTTCCCAAACAAATGAACTATGACAAGCTCCACAGATGGCTGCAGCCCCTCCATCACACTGATCCACCCACAGAATTCTGCCCAGGTTCCTTGGATCCACCAGCCACAACAAGCCTCTTGGTACCCACCAACATTTCTCCTGGAATCCAACCGGTAATTGCAATCTCCAATGGTTGCTGCATCTTATTATTTTTCGGGGAGGGGCTGCATCAAACGAGAGGTTCCTAAGTTAAATGTGATTCTATCCTCTAGCGTGCCACTGTCCTTTTATCTTCCCTCATTCCTTTGGTTCAGATCCTTATACACAGTACAAATGGAGGGAAATGTGACCAATTTTAGTTTATGGTTTCACACGACATTAAACTTTCTAACAGTTCACAGCACACAGAGACACACTGAAGGAAATTATGTTTGTGTAATATCCATTCACCCAGAATACATATCCGTTTGTTGCTTTCTCCCGAAACACCCACACTCTCATAATATGGATCCAATTGTTTCATGGGGGATGAATTTCCAAGAAATGAAACCAATCCCTTTGTGCAATTTACTGTCATTCTCTTTCACTCTTAGTACTGTTTTGCAGAGCTAATTTTCTTTGTTATGGGCTTATGCCATTTCGTCTCTACCTAGGGTAGAATATGGCATTCATTCATCCTGTTGGAAAACTTGTAAGCCTATGTCATGGACGATGAATCCATTTTATTCAAACTCGGCATTTGATTTGGGTCAAGATATACACTTATGGATCAATATTTATGAATATATATGCAGACATCATTTTTCTGAATACCAGCGTATTTTGTACATGCAAGCAGCGATACTGGTTCCATGCGTGCTGAATGATCCTTGACATCATTTTGAAAATTTTCTTTTGAATAGTCATGGTTTCTTTGGTATATGTCAGCCAGCCGTATACTTTTTGTGTTTGTTTGATTGTTTGTTTGCTTGTTGTTTGTTTTGCAAACATATTAGGCAATGCATCTCTCCATTTACTTCAGAGAGTCATAGAAGCTGATTCACTTAAGATAGTGCTTAAAATCACCTATGATTTCCTGCTTCCCTCTCTCATATCTAGGGTTATACTCTCCTACTTGACTTCTTCTTTTATTCTTTGCAACTCATGCTCTTCTTGCATTTCCAATAATGGTTTTCTTATTTCCATTTCATCTTACTTCTTTTCTATTCAGGGTAGAATTCTCCATCTTCCTTTCAGGGTAAGTTTCAAACTGCTGAATTCTTTTAAGTTTTGCCTGTCTGTGAAATTTTCTAGCTCTGCCGTTATTATTAATGGCGTTCATGTGGCATAGGCTACCCTAGATTGCAGCTTTTTCTCATTCATATTAAGGTCTATGTCCTGGCTCTCCAACCTCCGCTGCAATATTTCTGTCGAGATATAAGCTGAATCCCCTCTGGATGTTCTGTTGAGACTAAGTTGCTTTCATCTAGGTCATTTTAAATCACTAGGATGATCATGAACTTTGTTGATATGAATTATACAGCTGCTTGTAGGTATATTGAGATTCCAGCTCCTTTGGGCTCTGTGTACATCCTGAAATCGTATAGATGATCCTTTCTTGGCTTTCAGACATTTTCAGTCTGATATTTCTACAAATAACTTTCAGACTCTTTTCCTTTATTTAATCTCTTGCATTCCCATCTGGTACTCTCATGAATCTTAGTCTTTCATGCTGTGTCTTACCCCGGGATTCAACAGCAATGTTTGCGTTGATATTCACTTGTTTTTCTATGTGTTCTTCTGATCGAGGAATTTATGTTTCCCTGTCTTCACAGACATTCACTTGTCCCTCTGCATTATCTAGTCTGCTTAGGACTGACTTTAGCCCTGTTATTATCTCATCATTTGAGTTTTCTGATATTATTTGGCTCGTCTTTATAGTTTCTCTGCCCCTTTTCTGGTATTCTGCCTTTTGTATTTCTGAGATACTCTTGTTCCTCAGTGTTTTCCATACCTCCGTTTTCAATAATTCTCTGGTAGCATTTTGCAGTCTAGTTGTTTGGAAGCTTATTTTTTGGGTCATCAATCTCTTTGGAACTGTAAAGGGTACTTCCTGTTTCTTTTCCTATGCTTCTTTATCTCTACTGTTCAAGTAATATCAGGTATCTAATGTACACTTATAGGGCTTTGTTAAGTGAATATTATAGACACTTGGGTGTACACAATTCCATGATATTTCTGCGAGGACAATTTTTCCTAGACATTGATGCCAAGTCCTGTTCCTGTGTGTGTTGTCTGGTATATCTCTAATTGCTGGTGTTATCTTTGTTGTGATGAACACACCATAATATTTCGATTAGTATAACCTCATTTTTATTACGCTTATCTCAGAATTGTGAAAGTGCACAGGACACTTCCTCTTGTGGAAATTAAGCTTCTAAAGATTTTCAGCTCTGCATTCTTCTGTATGTCATTTCAGAGTGTTTCCAAAAGAGGAAACTGACAGTGAGCTTGTGCTTTCTATTGCCATGGGAATGTCTCAATATTACCAGTTCTTCCCAGAGCTTCTCTGTCTACAGAAACACCAGTGGAAACTTATCTATGGATGTCATACAACAGGGCCTGCTGGAATGATCCCGCAGACCGACCTAAGTTTTCTTGGTGCAGTACCATGTCAGTGCCTTTCAAAATGTAGCATCTACATTTGGGAGAAATTGCTGAATGAATTTCTTCATCTTCTCACGCTGTAGACTTTGACCACTCTTCCTTGTTCTCTCATCCTTGTGTCATGAGAGCAGGAAGGGATGAACAGAGCTGTTCTGCTTCCTCTTCCTCAAACCAAATGGTAATCCCACTCCAGATATTGAATGTAGCAGATCCTAATGCTTTTAATACTGATTTGAAACCCAAGGCCTCCTGGATTCCTCAGGCCACATGCAAAATATCTCTGATTGAGCCCCATATGTGCTCTATTTGCAAAATGCCATATTTGTCCCTGGTCCTGCAGATGCAGTGGATGTGGCCATGGGACATACGGAAAAACTCAAACTCGTGCACTAGTTTGGTTGCTTTCTCATTTGGATCACAAGTCTGTTTGCTCTCTTGATAGGACCCACCACAACCCACAATGCAATCCAGATCCCTAAGACTCAGCGTGTGCCATCATCAGTAGCCCTATCCCTCATTTTCTGCTGCTTCTGCTAGCTCAAATTTGGCAGCTCGGGTTTTGGTATCAGATTCAAATCTGGGGATATTTGGTGCTGATTTCTTTGAGTCCTGTCAGCCAAGCATCTGCTGTAAACTCTTCTAACACTCAGCGCATCACCTTCAATCCCATGTGTGCTGTCCCCTTGAGAGTGTGCATCCAAATAAAGCAGAGTTTCACCTTTGCTGCTCCATTACCAGAGGTCAGGTCCTGTAGTGGTTTCCATTCTCTACATTGCCTTCTCCTCCTTACAGGTTTATGGGGCCTCATCCTTTCTTTGGAATTAACAGACCACTCTTCGGCAAGTGTCCTGTGCCAAGGTCTGGTTTGGTTGATGTTTACTTTGCTGTGTACATGGGAGTGAGTGAGCCCATGTTGCACTTGTTCTCTGCCAACCTGGCAGTGATAAATCAACACTTTCCAGATATAATTCACAGAAATATGATATTTACTTAGCTGTATTTTCTATACAGCCATGGTGGGAGGGTTTGTCCAAAGACTCCAGTTTTGACATTGTGTTGATAACTCAGTTGCAGTATTTTAAAATGTTATTTTAATTGATTTACATGTTTTGGGATTTATATGAAAATGAAGTTAGTTTTTGAAGCATACTAAATCTACCTAAAACCAGACTTGTCTATTTTTGTAACATATTGTCACCTCTAAGAAAAATATACAAAGATAGGATGTAAAATAGCAGTCCAAAATGTTGAAGGGGACATGTCAACTGTTTACAGTTGAAGCCTCCAACACGAACAGGAACCATGAAATATCTATTGGAACCTTGAAATAACCCCAAACCTAGGTTTCCCTTGTTCAGATGTTGCCTTTTATTACCAATGTCTCATACTGGCCAATGTTGGCATTTCAAAGTGTAACATTGTTCTCTACTAGAATACAAGATAATCCGAACAAAATATAAACATTTAGGCTTGATTCTAAAAGCACCTAGAGGCTTTATATCTATGAGAAACCTCTGCAGCTATGCTAGGCTTTTGAGAACCAGGTGTTTTTCTATCAGTGATGAGAACATGTAAACATCCGATCATGTTGTGTAAAGCAATTTACACAACCAATGCTGCACCCCCATGATAAGGTGCACCGTGGGCTTGACTGAAGGGAAGCATGGTCCACATAACCAGTGTCTTTAAATTCTTTGGCGACTTTTACATTTCAGTTCACTATCTGACTTCTAATATTTGACTATACTGTCTTGAAAATATGAGACCTAATATCTATTAAAGATTAGTCAAAGATTCCCCTCAATTACCACACTCCATTCACCCCATAGAATACATTACTCCAGCATTTGCTGAATCTACGGGAAGGTCATCATTTATTTGTGTGAGCTAAGTATTCAATTCATATCTATTTTATTCGAGAGTATTTGATCTTTAAGAATTTCACTGTTTTTGACAGAGTGTGAAGCTGTTGGAATGCTGATTCTAGGAGCGGCTTACTATTCTCCTACTGACTTCATTTCACCTCAGGTGCTTATCTTTAAAATGGATGCCTGAGTGGAGTGGAGGTTAGAGAAAGTTCTTGATATCTAGGCCCATACCTGGGAAAATTCTTACCTGGGCTTGGTGCATTTTTGTCTGAATGGTTTGTAAATGCCCCTTGGGATATGTGGATTCTCACTACCCTTTCCAAGAACACGAGTGCTTTTATCATCTCTGCCATCTCTTCTCTTTTAGATGTCGGGATTCTTGGACCCGTTCTTGGAGCATGGAATTGAGTAACTTCTTCAAGGGCATGTTGACACTCCGTATATTTCTGCCAGTATCAGCGAGGTTCAATATGTGTCATGAATGTCTTTCAAGCCTGGTATTCTCTACAGATGTCTCCATGCCAGTATTCTCCATTGTAGCAGAACAAATCTCATCAATGTGTTGGCATCTCTCCTCAATCCGTGCTGCCAGCTTTTCTGACATCTTTTCTCCGTGTCTCCCATAAAGTCGACTTCAACAGGACTGGGCAGTTCTGAAAGGACCTCGGAGCCTCACCAGTAAGCTGATGACAGGCAAATCATGCACTGTCTGCCCTTTCAGGTTCTGGAAACTAACCCGTGATACCAGGTTTTTGGGCAGCAGCATTATCTCGAACTTACACGACTTCCTGAACAAAAGAACTAAGACAAGCTCCACAGAGGGCAGCATCCCCTCCATCAAACTGATCCACCCACAGAATTCTGCCCAGTTACCTTGTATCCACCAGGCACAACAAGCCTCACGGTACCCACCAACATTCCACCTGGAATCCAAAAGGTAGCTGCCATGTCCGATGGTTGCTGCATCTTATTAGTGTTGGGAGAATGGCTGCATCACACATCAGATTCCTAAGTTTTATGTGATTCTATCCACTAGCGTCCCATTGTCCTTATTTCTTTCCTCTTTCCTTTTGTTCAGATCCGTATACACAGTACAAACGGAGGGAAATGTGACCAATTTTAGTTTATGCTTTCACACATGTGTAAACTTTCTAAAAGTTCACATTACACAGTGACACACTAAAGGAAATTAAGTTTGTGAAATATCCATTCACCCAGAATACATATCCGTTTGTTGCTTTCTGCTGAAACACCCATAATCTCAGAATATGGATCCAATTGTATCATGGAGGCTGAAATTCCTAAAAATGGAACAAATCACTACGTGCACTATACTAGCTTCCTCTTTCACACTTAGTACAGTTTTGCAGAGCTACTTGTCTTTGTTATAGGCTTATGCCATTTCTTCTCTACCTAGGGTAGAATATGGCATTGATTCATACTGTTGGAAAACTTGTAGGGTATATATCACGGACTATGAATCCATTTTATTCAAACTCGGCATTTGATTTGGGTCATGATATACTCATCAACCAATATTTATGAATATTTATGTGCACATCATTTTTCTGAATACAAGTGTGTTGAATACATGCAAGCAGCGATACTGGGTCGATGCGTGCTGAATGATCCTTGACATCTCTTTGAGTATTTTGTTTTGAATAGTCATGATTGCTTTGGTATAAGTCAGCCAAACGTACCCTTTTTGTATTCTTTGATTGATCGTTTGCTTGTTGTTTGTTTTGCAAACGCATTAGGCCATGCATTTCTGTGTTTGCTTCAGAGTGTCATAGAAGTTGATTCACTTAAGATAGTGCTTTAAATCACCTAAGATTACCTGCTTCCCTCTCACATCTCTAGCGTTTTGCCGTCCTCCTTGCCTTCTTCTTTTTTATTCTTTGCAACTCATGCTCTTCCAGCAATTCCAATAATGGTTTTCTTATTTCCATTTCATCTTGCTACTTTTCTATGCAGCATAGAAATCTAAATCTTTATTTTAGGATCATTTTCGAACTGCTGAATTATTTTAAGGTTTGCCAGTCTGTGAAATTCTCTAGCTCTGCCTTTATTATTAATGGCGGTCATGTGGCAAAGGCTACCCAAGTTTGCAGCTCTTTCTTATTCAGGTTATGGTATATGTCCTGGCACTCCTCCCTGTCCTGCAATATTTCTGTCGAGATAGCAGCTGAAACCCCACTGGAGGTACTGTTGTGACGATGTTGCTTTCATCTAGGTGCATTTTAAATCACTGGGATGATCATGAACTTTGTTAATTTGAATTCTACTGCTGCTTGTAGGTCTATTGGGATTCCACCTCATTTGGACGCTTTGTACTCCTGAAATCATATAGATGATTCTTTCTTGGCTTTCAGAAAGTTTCACTCTGTTTATTCTACAAATAATTTTTCAGACTTTTTTTTTTTTTATCTCTTGCATTCCCATCTTAGACTCTTTTGAATCATAGACTTTCATGCTTTGTCTTACCCCGGGATTCAACAGAAATGTTTGCATTGGTTTATACTTGCTTTTCTATGTCTTCCTCTGATCAAGGGATTTCAGTTCCCGTTTTCACAGTCATCCATGAGTCCCTCTGCATTATCTAGTCTGCTTAGGACTGACTTTAGCCCTGTTATTATCTCATCCATTGAGTTTACTGATATTATTTGGCTTGTCTTTAGAGTTTCTCTTCACCTTTTCTGGCATTCTGTCTTTTGTAATTCTGAGACACTGTTGTTCCTCAGTGTTTTCCTCACCTCCGCTTTCAATACTTGCTCTGATAGTGTTTCGCATTCTAGTTGTTTGGAAGCTTAGTTTTTCGGCCTTCAATCACTTTGGAACAGAAAATTGTACTTCCTGTTTCTTTTCCTATGCTTCTTTATCTCTACTGTTCAAGTACTATCAGGTATCAATTGTAGACTTATACGGCTTTGTTAATTGAATATTATAGACTCTTGGGTGTATGCAATTCCATATTTCTGTGAGGACAATTTTTCCTAGTCATTGATGCCAAGTCATGTTCCTGTGTGTGTTGTCTGGTATATCTCTAATTGCTGGTGTTGCTTTGTTGTGATGAACACACTATAATATTTCAATTATTATATCCTCATTTTTATTATGCTTATCTCAGAATTGTGAAAGTGCACAGGACACTTCCTCTTGTGGAAATTAAGCTTCTAAAGATTTTCAGCTCTGCATTTTGCTGTATGTCATTTTGGAGTGTTTCCAAAACAGGAAACTGAAAGTGAGCTTGTGCTTTCTATTGCCATGGGAAGTCCCAATATTACCAGTTCTTCCCAGAGCTTCTCTGTCTACAGAAACACCAGTGGAAACATATCTATGGATGTCATACAACAGGGCCTGCTGGAATGATCCTGCAGACCGATGTATGTGTTCTCAGTGCAGTAACATTTCATTGCCATCGAAAATGTACCATCTGCATTTGGGAAAATGCTCAATGAAATTCTTCATCTTCTCACACTGCGGAATTTGACCACTCTTCCTTGTTCTCTCATCCTTTTGTCATGTGTGCACGAAGGGAAGAACAGCTGTTCTGCATCCTCTGCCTCAAACCAAAATGTAATCCCACTCCAGATATTGAATGTAGCAGATCCTAATGCTTTTAATACTGATTTCAAACACAAGGCCTCTGGTTCCCCCAGACCTGATGCACAGTATCTCGGATTGAGCCCCACATGTGCTCTCTTGGCAAAACGCCAAATTGGTCCCTGGTCCTGCAGATGCAGTGGATGTGGCCATGGGACTTATCGATAAACTCAAACTCGCAAGCTAGTGTGGTTGCTTTCTCATTGGGGTCACAATTCGGTTTGCTCTGTTGATAGGACCCACCACAACCCACAACGCAATCCAGATCCCTGAGAGTAAGCGTATGCCGTCATCCGTAGCCCTATCCCTCATTTTCTGCTGCCTCTGCCAGCACAAATTTGGCAGCTCGGGTCTTGGTCTCAGATTCAAATCTGGGGATATTTGGTGCTGATTTCTTTGAGTCCTGTCAGCCATGCATCTGCTGTGCACTCTTCTAACACTCCACTCATCACCCTCAATCCCATGTGTGCTGTCTGCTAGAGAGTGTGCATCCAAGTAAAGCAGAGTTTCACCTTTGCTGCTCCATTACCAGATGTCAGATCCTGTAGTGGTTTCCATTCTCTACATTGTCTTCTCCTCCTTTCAGGTTTCTGAGGCCTCATCCTGTCTTTGGAATTAACAGACCACTCTTCAGCAATGTCCTTTTCCAAGGGCTGGTTGAGTGGATGTTTACATTGCTGTGTACATTGGAGTGAGTGAGCACATGATGCACTTGTTCCCTGCCAACTGGGCAGTGATAAATCAACACATTCCAGATATAATTCACAGAAATATGATGTTTACTTAGCTCTGTTTTCTATACAGCCATGGTGGAAGGGTTTGTCCGAACACATTTGTTTTGACATTGTGTTGATAACTCAGTTGCAGTCTTTAAAAAGGTTAGAATAATTGATTTACATGTTTGGAAT
Source organism: Camelus bactrianus (assembly GCF_048773025.1). Lineage (NCBI taxonomy): Eukaryota > Metazoa > Chordata > Mammalia > Artiodactyla > Camelidae > Camelus > Camelus bactrianus. The sequence goes on from NC_133541.1 coordinate 142,732,909, forward strand.
TTATATGAATATGAAGTTAGTTTTCAAAACATACTAAATCTGCCTAGAGGAAAGACTTGTCAATTTCTGTTACTTTTTGTCAGCTCTAAGTAAAAAATAGACAGATAGAATATAAAATAGCAGTCCAATATTTTGAAGGGGCATGTCAACTCTTTAATGTTGAATCCTCCAACACTGACACAAAGGATGAAATAACTATTGGAACCAAGAAATAACCCCCAACCTGGGATTCCATTGTGCATGTGTTGCCGTTTCTTCCCAATGGCACATATTGGCCAATGTTTTCATTTCAAGGGGTATCATTCTTCTAGAGGAAAACACAAGAAAAACCAAATAAAATATGTACATTTTGGCTTCATTTCAAAAGCACCTAGAGGCATTATATCTATGAGAATCCTGCTGTAGCTATGCGAGGCTATTGAGAATCAGGTGTTCTTCTATCAGTGATGACAAAGATTAATCATCTGATCATGTTGGTAAAGCAATTTAACATAACATTGTCTGCATCCCATGATATAGTGCACCCGGTGCTTGAATGAAGGGAAAAGATGGTACACATAAATTATGTCCTTTAATGTTCTTGGAGACTTTTACAGTTCGGTTCAATAACTGACATAATATTTACCTATACTGTCTTGAAATACTGATGCATAATACCTATTCAAGTTCAGTCAAAGATTCTCCTCACCTACCACACTCCCTTCACCCCAAAAAGACATAACCAGAGCATTTGCTGAATCTAGGGGAAGGTCATCATTTCTTTGTGTTAGCTAAATATTCAAATCCTAGCTATTTTAGTTGAGAGTATTTGACCTTTGAGGATTTCACAGTTGTTCACAGAGTGTGAAGTTGTAGGAACTCTGATTCTAGGAGGGGCTTGCTCTTCTTATATGGTTTCATTTCAGCTCAGGTTCTGATCCTTTAAAATGGATGCCTGAGTGGAGGGGAGGGAAGAGCAATTGCTTGATAGCAAGGCCCAAGCCTGTGAAAAGGCTTACCTGGGCTTGGTGCATTTTGGTCTGAATGGTTTGTAAATGCCCTTTGGGACATGGGGATTCTCACAAATTATTCCACCAACATGAGCGATTTTATCATCTCTGCCATCTCTTCTCTTTAGACGTCAAGAATCTTGGATTCATTCTTGCAGCAGAGAACTGAGTAACTTCCTCAAGTTCATGTTGATCCTCCATAATTTCTGCCAGTATCAACGAGGCTCAATATGTCTCATGAATGTCTTTTGAGCCTGGTATTCTCTACAGAAGTATCCATGCCTGTGTCCTTAATTGTAGCAGGACAACTCTCATCAATGTGTTCTCATATCTCCTCAATCCATGTAGCCAAGTTTTCTTCCAGCTTCTCTTTAAATATCCCATAAATTAGACTTCTACATGACTGGGCAAGTCTGAAAGATCCTCGGAACGTAGCCAGTATGCTGATGACTGGCAGATGTTCCACTGTCAGCCCTTTCAGTTTCTGGAAACTGACCCGTGAACTCAGGTATTTGGGCAGAAGCAGTATCTCGAACTTACCCAGCTTCCCGAACTAAAGACCTAAGACAAGCTCCACAGAGGGTGGCAGCCCCTCCATCACACTGATCCACCCACGGAACTCTGCCCAGTTACCTTGGGCCCACCAGCCACAACAAGCTGCACTGTACACACCAAAATTCCACCTGGAATCCAAACGGTACCTGCCATCCCCAATGGTTGCTGCATCTTGTCAGTGTTTGGGAGGGGCTGCATCAGACGAGAGGTTCCTAAGGTAAATGTGAATCTCTCCAGTAGCATCCCATGGTCCTTTTTTCTTCCTTCTTTCCTTTTGTTCTCATCCCTATACACAGTACAAACGGAGGGAAGTGTGTCCATTTTTAGTTTATGGTTTCATACGTCTTTAAATTTTCTAACTGTTAACAGTACAAAAAGACCCACTAAAGGAATCTTATGTTTGTGTAATATCCATTCTCCCAGAATACATATCCGTTTGTTGCTTTTCTGCTGAAACACCCACACTCTAAGAACATGTATCCATTTGTTCCATCGGGGCTGAAATTCCTAGAAATGAAACCAATCCCATTGTGCACTTTACTGACTGACTCTTTTGCTCTTAGTACAGTTCTGCAGAGCTACTTTCCTTTGTTTTAGGCTTATGCCATTTCTTCTGTATGTAGGGTAGAATATGCCATTCATTCGTCATGTTGAAAGACTTCTAAATCTATACCACGGACTAGGAATCCATTTTAATCAAAATAGAGATTTGGGTTAGGAGACAATGTGCTATTATGAATCAAAATTTATGAATATTAATGCACGCATCTGTTTTCTGAATACAAGTCTTTTGAGTACTTGCATGCCTCGAAACTTTGTCGATGCATACTGAATGATCCTTGACATTACTTTGAGTATTTTTATTTAATTTATCATGGTTCATTTGGATAGATGTCTGCCAAGCGTACTCTTTTGATGTTTGTTCCTTTGTTCAATTGTTTGTTTGTTTGCTTATTCTTTGTTTTGCAAACTCATTAGGCCATGCATCTCTCCGTTTGATTCAGAGAGTCATATATGCTGATTAACTTAGTATAGTGCTGAAAATCACCTATGTTTTCCTGCTTCCCTCTCCCATCTTTAGGATTTTGATGTCCTCCTTGCCTTCTTCTTGTTTATTCTTTGAAACTCATTGCTCTAATTGCATTTCCAATAATGGTATTCTTATATCCATTTCATCTTGCTACTTTTCTATTCTGTTTAGAATTCTCAATCCTTTTTTTAATATTAGTTTCGAACTGCTGTAATCTTTTAAGTATTGCCAGTCTGTGAAATTCTCTAGTTCTGCCATTATTAGAAATGGTAGTCTTGTGGCATAGGCTACCCTAGATTGCAGCTTTTACTCATTCAAGATTTGGTATATGTCCTGGCACTATTACATCTCCTGTACTATTTGTGTCGAGATATCAGCTGAAAACCCTCTGGAGATTCTGTTGTGGCTAAGTTGCTTTCCTCTACGTGCATTAAGAATCACTTGGTTGATCATGAACTTTGTTGCTTTGAATAATACAGCTTCTTGTAGGTCTATTTTAATTCCACCTCCTTTGGACACTTGTACTTCCTGAATTCGTATAGATGACTGCTTCTTGGCTTTAAGGAAGTTTCTGTCTGATTTTTCTGCAAATATATTTCAGACTTTTCTTCTTTATCTCTTGCTAATTCATCTGGGACACTTATGAATCATAATCTTTCATGCTTTGTATTACCCTGTGATTCAACAGCGATGATTGCATTGATTTTCACTTGCTTTTCTATGTCATCTTCTAATCAAGGGATTTCTATTCCTCTGTCATCACAGTCATTCACGAGTCACTCTGCATTATCTATTCTGCTTGGGAATGACTTTAGCCCTGGTATTATCTCATCCATTGAGTTTTCTGATATTCTTTGGCTCATCTTTAGAGGTTCTCTTCCCCTTTTCTGGTATTCTGTCTTTTGTGATTCTGAGACACTGTTGTTCTTCAGTGTTTTCCTCACCTCCGTTTTCAATACATTCTCTGGTAGCGTTTTGCCATCTAGTTGTTTGAAAGCTTATATTTTGGGCCTTCAAACTCTTTTGTACTTAAAATAGTACTTCCTGTTTCTTTTACTATACTTCTTTATCTCTACTGGTCAAGTACTTTCAGGTATTTAATGCAGAATTATAGGGTTTTGTTAAGTGAAAATTTTATACCATTGGATGTACGCAATTCCATGATTTTTCTGTGAGGACAATTTTTCCTAGACAATGATGTCATGTCCTTTTCCTGTGTGTGTTGTCTTATATAGCTCTAATTGCTGGTGTTCCCGTTGTTGTCATGAACACACCATACTCTTTTTATTAGTATAACCTCATTTTTATTACACTTATCTCACAGTTCTTAAAGTACACAGGACACTTCCTCTAGTGGAAATGAAGCTTCAAAGAGTTTTCAGCTCTGTAGACTGCTGTATGTCATTTAGGAGTTTTTCCAAAACAGAATCGTGACAGTGCGCTTGTGCTTTCTATTGCCATGGGAATGTCCCAATGTTACCAGTTCTTCCCAGGGCTTCTCTGTCTACAGAAATACCAGTGGAAACTTATCTAACGATGTCATGCATCAGGGCCTGTTGGAATTTTCCTGCAGCCCCATCTATGTTTCCTGGGTGCCATAGCATGTCAGTGCCATCCAAAATGTAGCATCTGCATTTCAGAGATAATGCTGAGGAAAATAATGCATCTTCTCATGCTGTGGACTTTGACCACTCTTCATTGTTCTCTCATCTGTGGCATGGTACCACGAAGGAAACCACTGAATTATTCCACATCCTCTGCCTCAAACCAAAGTATAATCCCAGTCCAGGCTATGAATGTAGCAGATCCTGAGATTTTGGAAACAGAATTCAACCCCAAGGCCCCCTGGATCCCTCAGACCAGATGCATGATGACTGTGATTGAGCCCCACACGTGCTCTATTGGCAAAATGCCAAATTGGTCCCAGGTCTTACAGATGCATTGGATGTGTCCATGGGATATTTCGATAAAATCAACCTCACTCACCAGGGTTGTTGCTTTCTCATTGGGGTCCCTGGTAAGTTTCCTCTCTGGATAGGGCCTACCACAATCCACAACACACTCCAGATGCCTGAGAATCAGCGTGTGCTATCATCAATAGCTGTATCCCCAATTATTCGCAGCCATTGTGAGCCCAAATTTGGCAGCACCAATCTTTGTCTAAGAATGAATTGTGGGTATATTTTCTGCTGATTTCTTTCAGTTCTGTCATCCAAGAATCTGCTGTGCACACTTCTAACACACAATGCACCGCTTTCAATCCCATGCGTCCTATCCCCTTGAGGGTGTGTGTCAAAATAAAACAGATTTTCACTTTGCTGCTCCATCAGCAGAGGACAGGTCCTACACTTATTTACATCACTAATGTGTCTTCTCCTCCTTCCAGGTTTTCTGAGGCCTCATTCTGTCCTTGGAAGTAAGAGACCACTCTTCGGCAAGTGTCCTGGACTATGGGCTGGGTGAGTGGATGTTTATCTTCCTGTGTACATGGGAGCGAGTGTGCGTAGGTTGTACTTGTACTCTGCCAACTGGGCACTGATAAATCATCACTTTCCATATATAACTCACAGACATGTTATTCTTGTTTATCTCTATTTTCTATACAGCCATGTTGGGTGGGTTTGTCCGAAGAATCCAGTTTTGACATTATGTTGATCCCTCAGTTGCGGACTTTCAAAATTTTAATACAATTGATTTACATATTTGGGGAATTATCTGAAAATGAAGTTAGTTTTTGAAACATACTAAATCTACCTACAAGCCAGACTTATCAAATTCAAGTACCATTTTTTCAGCTATAATGGAAAAATAGACAGATAGAATGTAAAATAGCAGTCCAAAATGATGAAGTGAACAGGTTAACTGTTTACTGTTGATGCCCCAACACAAACAGGAACCATGAAATAAATATTGGAACCATGAAATAACCCTCACCCAGTGTTTCCCTTTTGCATGTGGTGCCCTTTCCACCCAGTGAATCATACTGGTCATTATTGTAATTTCAAGTGGTAACATTTCTATGTAGGAAGACACTAGGTAACCCAAACAAAATATTTATATGAATGCTTGGTTCCAAAGCACCTAGAGGCATTATAGCTAAGAGAAAACTGCTGCAGCTATGCTAGGCTACTGAGAACCAGGTGCTCTTCTAACAACGATGAGAATGCTTAATCGTCCGATCATGTTGGGTAAAGCAATTTAACCCAGCCAAGTCTGCACCCCCATGATATTCTACATACCGGGCTTGAATGAAGGGAAAAGACAGTCCACATAACATGTGTCCTTACATGTCTATGGCGACTTTTAGAGTTCAGTTCACAAACTGACTTACAATAGTTACCTATACTGCCTTGAAACACTGAGGACAAATACATACTCAAGTTCAGTCAAGATTCCCCTCACTTACCACACTCCCTTCACCCCAAAGAAGACATTAACCCAGCATTTGCTGAATCAAGGGGAAGGTCATCATTTCTTTGTGTGAGATACATATTCAAATCCTATCTAGTTCAGTCGAGAGTATTTGACAATTGAGGAGTTCAGTGTTGTGCACAAAGTGTGAATTTGGTGGAACACTTGTTCTAGGAGGGGCTTGCTATTCTTCTCCTGGCTTCATTGCAGCTCAGGTGCTGATCCTTTGAAATGGATGCCTGAGTGGAGGGGAGGAAACGGCAAGTGTTTGATAGCTATCCCAACCCTGGGAAAAGGCTTACCAGGATTTCATGCACTGTGATATATTTGATTTGTAGATGTCTCTTGGGACGTGTGGATTCTCATGATCTCTTCCAAGAACATGAGTGATTTTATCATCTCTGCCATCTCTTCTCTTTTAGACGTCAGGAATCTTGGACCATTTCTTGAAGCAGTGAACTGAGTACCTTCCTTAAGAGCACGTTGACCCTCCACAGGTCTCTGCCAGTATCAGTGAGGCTCAATATGTCTCATGAAAGTCTTTTGAGCCTGGTATTCACTACAAAAGTCTCCATGTCATTATTCTCCCTTGTAGCAGAACAACTCTCATCAATGTGTTTACATCTATCCTCAATCCGTGCAGCCAGCTTTTCTGCATGCTTCTCTTGGTGTCTCCCATAAAGTCGAATTCTACAGGACTGGGCAAGTCTGAAAGTTCCTCGGAACGTAAACAGTATGATGATGACTGGCAGATGTTCCACTGTCAGCCCTTTCAGTTTCTGGAAACTGACCCGTGAACTCAGGTATTTGGGCAGAAGCAGTATCTCGAACTTACCCAGCTTCCCGAACTAAAGACTTAAGACAAGCTCCACAGAGGGTGGCAGCCCCTCCATCACACTGATCCACCCACAGAATTCTGCCCAGTTACCTTGGGCCCACCAGTCACAACAAGCTGTGCGGTACACACCAACATTCCACCTGGAATCCAAACGGTACCTGCCATCCCCAATGGTTGCTGCATCTTGTCAGTGTTTAGGAGGGGCTGCATCAGACGAGAGGTTCCTAAGGTAAATGTGAATCTCTCCAGTAGCATCCCATGGTCCTTTTTTCTTCCTTCTTTCCTTTTGTTCTCATCCCTTTACACAGTACAAATGGATGGAATTGTGTCCATTTTTAGTTTACGGTTTCACACGTCTTTAAACTTTCTAACTGTTAACAGTACAAAAAGACCCACTAAAGGAATCTTATGTTTGTGTAATATCCATTCACCCAGAATACATATTCATGTGTTGCTTTTCTGCTGAAACTCCCACACTCTAAGAACATGTATCCATTTGTTCCATCGGGGCTGAAATTCCTAGCAATGAAACCAATCACAATGTGCACTTTACTGACTGACTCTTTTGCTCTTAGTACAGTTCTGCAGAGCTACTTTCCTTTGTTTTAGGCTTATGCCATTTCTTCTGTATGTAGGGTAGAATATGCCATTCATTCGTCATGTTGAAAGACTTCTAAATCTATACCATGGACTAGGAATCCATTTTAATCAAAGTAGAGATTTGGGTTAGGTCACAATATGCTATTATGAATCATAATTTATGAATATTAATGCACGAATCTGTTTTTGAATACAAGTCTGTTGAGTACATTCATGCCACAACACTTGTTCGATGCGTACTGAGTGAACCTTGACATTACTTTGAGTATTTTGATTTGATTTATCATGGTTCCTTTGGATAGATGTCTCCCAACTGTACTCTTTTGATGTTTGTTTCTTTGTTTGATTGTTTGTTTGCTTGTTCTTTGTTTTGCAAACTCATTAGGCCATGCATCTCTCCGTTTGCTTCAAATACAGAGTCGTATATGCTGATTAACTTAGTATAGTGCTGAAAATCACCTATGTTTTCCTGCTTCCCTCTCCCATCTTTAGGATTTTGATGTCCTCCTTGCCTTCTTCTTGTTTATTCTTTGAAACTCATTGCTCTAATTGCATTTCCAATAATGATATTCTTATATCAATTTCATCTTGCTACTTTTCTATACTGTTTAGAATTCTAATTCCTTATTTTAATATAAGTTTTGAACTGCTGTAGTCTTTTAAGTTTTGCCAGCCTGTGAAATTCTCTAGCTCTGCTGTTATTAGAAATGGTAGTCTTGTGGCATAGGCTACCCTAGATTGCAGCTTTTACTCATTCAGGATTTGGTCTAAGTCCTGGCACTCCTTCCTTTCCTGCAATATTTCTGTCCAGATATCAGCTGAAACCCCTCTGGAATTTCTGTTGTGACTAAGTTGCTTTCCTCTATGTGCATTTTAAATCAGTGGGTTGATCATGAACTTTGTTGATTTGAATTATACAGCTGCTTTTAGGTGTATTGGGATTCCACCTCCTTTGGATGCTTTTTAAAACGTGAATCTTATAGATGATTGTTTCTTGGCTTTCAGCAAGGTTCTGTCTAATTTTTCTACAAATAAGTTTTCAGACTTTTTTTAACACTTGTTTTTACATCTGGGACTCTCATGAATCCTACTCTTTCATGTTTGGCTTACCACGGGATTCACCAGCATTGTTTGCATTTGTTTTCACTTGCATCTCTTTGTCATTTTCTGATCGAGGGATTTCAGTTTCCCTGTCTTCACAGTCATTCAGGAGTCCCTATGCAGCATCTCGTCTGTTTAGGACTGAGTTTAGCCTTGGTTCTATATCATCAATTGAGTTTTCTCATATTATTTGGCTAGTTTTTGAGTTTCTCTTCCCCTTTTCTGGTATTTTGCCTTTTGTGATTCTGAGACACTGTTTTTCTTCAGTGTTTTCCTCACCTAAGTTTCCAACACCTACTCTGGTGGCGTTTTGCAGTCTAGTTCTTTGAAAGCTTATTTTTTGGGCCTTCAATCTCTTTGGAACTCAAAATTGTACTTCCTGTTTCTTTTACTCTACTTCTTTATCTCTACTGGACAAGTACTCTCAGGTATCAAATGTAGACTTATAGGGCTTTATTAAGTGAAATGTTTAGACACTTCGCTGTACACAAAACCATGATATTTCTGTGAGAACAATTTTTTATAGACTTTGATGCCATGACCTTTTGCTGTGTGTGTTGTCTGGTATATCTCTAATTGCTGGTGTTGCCTTTGATGTTTTGAACACCACTTATTTTTTCCATCAGTATAACCTCAGTTTTATTACACTTAAATCACAGTTCTGAAAGTTTACGGGACACTTCCTCTTGTGGAAATGAGGCTTCTAAAGGTTTTCAGCTCTGCAGGCTGCTCTATGTCACTTTTGGAGTGTTTCCAAAACAGCATCACAACAGTGCACTTGTGCTTTCTATTGCCATGGGAATGTCCCAATGTTACCAGTTCTTCCCAGAGCTTCTCTGTCTACAGAAACACATTGGAAAGATATCTAAGGATGTCATGCATCTGGGTCTGCTGTAATGATCCCACAGCCCCACCTATGTGTCTTCAGTGCTGTACCATGTCAGTGACTTCCAAAATGTTGCATCTGCATTTGGGAGATAATGAGGAAGGAAATGCTTCATCTTCTCATGCTGTAGGCTTTGATCAGTCTTCTTTGTTCTCTCATCCTTGTGGCAAGGGACCATGAAGGCAACGTCAGGGCTGTTTCACCTCCTCTGCCTCAAACCAAACCATAATCCCAGTGCAGGCTATGAATGTAGCAGATCTTAAAGCTTTTGATACTTATTTCAAACCCCAGACCCCCTGGATCACTCAGACCAGATGCATGATATCTCTGATTGAGCCCCACACGTGCTCTATTGGCAATATGCCAAATTGGTCCCTGGTCCTGCAGCTGCATTGGATGTGGCCATGGGACATTTTGATAAACTAAACCTCGCGTGCCAGTCTGGTTGCATTCTCATTGGTGTCACAGGTCAGTTTGCTCTCTTGATAGGACCCAACAAAATCCAAAATGCACTCCAGATCCCTGAGACTCAGCTTGTGCTATCATCCATAGCCCTATCCCTAATTTTCTGCAGCCTCTGCCAGCTCAAATTTGGCAGCTCAGGTCTTGGTCTCAGAATCAATTCTGGGAATATTTTGTGCTGATTTATTTGAGTTCTGTCAGCTAAGCATCTGCTGTGCACTCTTCTAACACTCAGCACATCACTTTCAATCCCATGTATCCTGTCCACTTGAGAGTGTGCATCCAAGGAAAACAGAGTTTCACCTTTGCTGCTCCATTACCAGAGGTCAGGTCCTGCACTGATTTCCATTCTCTACTTTGCCTTCTCCTCCTTCCAGGTTTTCTGAGGCCTCAATCTGTCTTTGGAAGTAAGAGACCAAGCTTAGGCTTGTGTCCTGAGCCAAGGGCTTTGTGATTGGATATTTACCTTGCTGTGTACATGAGAGTGAGTGAGCATAGTTTCCACTGGTACCCTGCCAACTGGGCATTGATAACTCAAAACTTTCCAGAGATAACTCACAGAAATGTGATTCTTGTTTAGCTCTTTTTTCTATACAGACATGGTGGGAGGGTATGTCTGAAGACTCCAATTTTGACATTGTGTTGATAACTCAGTGGCAGTCTTTCAAAGGTTAATAGAATTGATTTACATATTTTGGGATTTATGTGAAAATGAAGTTAGTTATTGAAAGATACAAAATCTACCTTGAAGCCAGACTTGTGAAATTCTTGTAACATTTTGTCATCCCTAAGGAAAAAATATACAGATAGAATGAAAAATAGCAGTCCAAAATGATTAAGGGGACATGTCAACTCTTTACTGTTGATGCTTCCAACACTAGGAGGAAACATGAAATAACTATTGAAAAAATGAAATAACCCCAAACCTGGGTTTCCCTGTTGCATGTGGTGCCCTTTCCTCCCAATGACACATACTGCCCAAAGTTGGCATTTCAAGGGGTAACATTCCTCTCTAGTAAAACACAAGACAAACCAAACAAAATATATACATGCATGCTTGGTTCCAAAAGAACCTAGAGGCATTATAGCTATGAGAAAAGTGTTGCAGCTTTGCTAGGCTATTGGGAACTAGGTGTTCTTCTATCAGTGGTGAGAACGCTTAATTGTCTGATCATGTTGGGTGAAGCAATTATCAAAACCAAGTCTGCACCCCCATGATATAGTGATTGACTGATGGGAAAAGACCGTTCACATAACGTGTGTCCTTTAATGTCTATGGCGAATTTTACAGTTCAGTTCACTAAATGACTTATAATATTTACCTATACGGTCTTGAAAATCTGAGGCCTAATACATTTCAAGTTCAGTCAAATATTCCCCTCACTTACCACACTCCTTCACCCCAAAGAAGACATAACACAAGCATTTGCTGAATGTAGGGGAATGTCATCATTCCTTTCTGTGAGCTAATTATTCAATTCCTACCTATTTTATTCGAGAGTATTTGACCTTTGAGGAGTTCACTGTTGTGCACAGAGTGTGAAAGTGGAGGATCTCTGATTCTAGGAGGGGCTTGCTCTTCTCCTACTGGCTTCATTGCAGCTCATGTGGTGATCCTTTGAAATGGATGCCTGAGTGGAGGGGAGGGAAGAGAAAGTGATTCATAGCTAGGCCCAACCCTAGGAAAAGGCTTACCTGGGCTTGGAGCATTGTGGTCTGAATGGTTTGTAAATTCCCCTTGGGACATGTGGATTCTCACGACTTATTCCACCAACATGAGCGATTTTACCATCTCTGCCTTCTCTTCTCTTTTAGACGTCAGGAATCTTGGACCTGTTCTTGGAGCAGAGAATTGAGTACCTTCCTCAAGTGCACGTAGGTTTTCCACAGGTTTCTGCCATTATCAGCGAGGCTCAATAAATCTCGTGATTGTCTTTCTTGCCTGGGATCCTCTGCAGAAGTCTCCATGCCAGTATTCTCCATTGTAGGAGAACAACCATCATCAATTTGTTCACATCTCTCCTCAATCCATGCAGCCAAATTTTCTGCCAGGTTCTCTTCGTGTCTCCCATAAAGTCGACTTCTACAGGACTGGGCATGTCTAAAAGTACCTCGGAGCCTCACCAGTAAGCTGATGACAGGCAGATCTTCCACTGTCTGACTTTTCAATTTCTAGAAACTGACCCATGATCTCAGGCCACTGGGCAGCAACAGTATCTCGAACTTACAGAGCTTCCTAAACAATAGACTTAAGCCAAGCTCCACAGAGTGTGGCAACCCCACCATGACACTGATCCACCCACCGAGCTCTGCCAAGTTACCTTGGAACCACCAGCTCATAACAAGCCTCGTGGAACAAACCAACATTCCACCTGGAATCTAACCAGTAACTGCCATCCTCAATTGTTGCTGCATTTTTACAGTGTTGGTGAAGGGGCTGCATCAGACGACAGGTACTTAAGGTAAAAGTGATTCTCTCCATTAGCATCCCATTGTCCTTAATTTCCTACCCTCTTTCCTTTAGTTAAGTTCTCTAAACACAGAACAACTGGAGGGAAGTGTGATAAGTTTATGGTTGCATTCATCTTAAAACTTTCTAACAGTTAACATTACAAAAAGACCCACTAAAGGAAACATATGTTTGTGTAATATCCATTCACCCATAATATATATCCGTCTGTTGATTTTCTGCTGAAAGACCCACAGTCACAGAACATGGATCCATTTGTTTCGTGGGGGCTGAAAATCCAAGAAATGAAACCATTCCCAAAATACACTTTACTGTCTGTCTCTCTTACTCTTAGAACAGTTTTGTAGAGCTGCTTTTCTTTGTTATAGATGTATGCCATTTAATCTCGTCGTAGTGTGGAATATGCCATTCATTCTTCATGTTGGAAGACTTTAAGAATATATCACGGAGTATGAATCCATTATATTCAAAATAGGCATTTGGGTTAGGTCACGATGTGCTCTTATGAATCAATATTTATGAATATTAATGCACGCATCTGTTTTCTGAATACAGGTATGTTGAGTACATGCAAGCACTGATACTGGGTCGATGCATGCTGAATGATCCTTGACATCACTTTGCATATTTTCTTTTGAATTATCACGGTTCCTGTGGATATTATCAGCCAACAATACTCTTTTGGTGTTTGTTTGTTTGTTTGTTTGTTTGTTTGTTTGTTTGTTTGATTGCTTGTTCTTAGATTTGCAAACACATTCGTCCTTGCATCTCTCTGTTTGCTTTAAACAGAGAGTCATATAAGATGATTCACTTATTATAGGGCTGAAAATCCCCTATGTTTTCCTGCTTCCCTCTCCCATCTTTAGGGTTTTGATGTCCTCCTTGCCTTCTTCTTGTTTATTGTCTGCAACTCATGGCTCTTCTTGCATTTCCAGTGATGGTTTTCTTATTTCCATTTCAACTAGCTTCTTTTCTATTCAGGGTAGTATTCTGAATCTTTCTTTTAGGAAAAGTTTCAAACTGCTGAATTCTTTAAAGTTTCCAGGTATCTGAAATTCTCTAGCTCTGCCGTTATTAGAAATGGCGGTCTTGTTGCATAAGCTACCCTAGATTGCAGCTGTTTCTCATTCACGATTTCATCTAAGTCCTGGCACTCCTTCTTATCCTGCAATATTTCTGCCGAGATATAAGCTGAAACCCCTCTGGAGGTTCTGTTGTGACTTAGTTGCTTCCTTCTAGGTGCATTGGTAATCACTGTGTAGATCATGAACTTTGTTGATTTGAATGATAATACAGCTGCTTATAGGTCTATTGGGATTCCACATAATTTGGATGCTGTTTGCTTACTTTTTTTGTATAGATGATTGCTTCTTCGTTTTCAGCAATTTTCTGTCTGATTTTTTTCCAAATATCTTTTCAGACTGAATAATCTTTTCTTGCTTTTAACTCTGGGACTCTTATGAATCCTAGTCTTTCATGCTTTGTCTTAACCCAGGATTCAACAGCAATGTTTGCGTTGGTTTTCCTTTGCTTTTCTATGTCATTTTCTGATCGAGGGATTTCAGTTCCCCTGTGTTCACAGTCATTCACGAGTCCCTCTGCATTATCTAGTCTGCTTAGGACTGATTTTAGCCCTGCTATTATCTCATCCATTGAGCTTGCTGATTTTATTTTGCTCGTCTTTAGAGGGTCTCTTCCCCTTTTCTGGAATTCTGACTTTTGTGATTCTGAGACACTGTTGTTCTTCAGTGTTTCTATCACCTCCATTTTAAATAAATGTCTGATAGTGTTTCACAGTCTAGTTGTTTGAAAGCTTTTTTTTGAACCTTCAACCTCTTTGGAACTACAAATGTTACTTCCTGTTTCTTTTACTATACTTCTTTATCTCTACTGGTCAGTTAATTTCAAGTATCTAATGTAGACTTGTAGGGCTTTTTAAGTGAAAGTTTAAGTCTCTTGTGTATACAAAGTTCCATGATATTTGTGTGAGGACAATTTTTCCTACACATTGATGCCATGTCATTTTCCTATATGTGTTGTCTTGTATATATCTAAATGCTGGTGATGCCTTTGCTGTGATGAACACAGCATACTCTTCGTTTTGTATAACCTCAATTTACTACGCTGATGTCACTGTACTGAAAGTGCACAGGACTGTTTCTCTTGTGGAAATGAAGCATGTAAAGCTTTTCAGCTCTGCAAGCTGTTGAATGTCATTTTGGAGAGTTTCAAAAACAGTATCATGACTGTGAGCTTGTCCTTTCTATTTCTATGGGAATGTACCAATGTTATGAGTTCGTTCCAGAGCATCTCTGTCTACAGAAAAACCTGTGGAAACATATCTAAAGATGTCATGCATCAGGACCTGCAGTCATTATCACAGTGCCCCAGCTAGGTATCCTCCCTGAAGTACACTGTCAGTAACATTGAAAATGTAGCATTAACATTTGGTAGATAATGGTGAAGTAAATGCTTCATCTTCTCACGTTGTGAACCTGGACCACTGTTCTTTGTTCTCTCATCCTTGTGGCTTTGGACCATGAAGGCAACCACAGTGCTGTCCCGCATCCTTTGCTTCATAACAAACCGTAATCCCAGTCCAGTCTATCAATATAGCAGATCCTGAGTCTTTGGAAAACGATTTATACACCAAGGCCCCCTGGATTCCTCAGACCTGATGCTTAATATCTCTAATTAGACCCCACACATGCTCTATTGGCAAAATTTCCAAATTGGACCCTGGGCCTGCAGATGCAGTGCATGTGGCCATGGGACCTTTCGAGAAACTCAACCTCATGCGCCTGGTTTGTTGCTTTTTCATTGAGTTCCCAGGTCTGTTTCCTCTCTGGATAAGGCCAACCACAATCCACAACACACTCCAGTTCCCTGATACTCAGCGTGTGCCATCACCCATAGCCCTATCCCTCATTGTTCATAGCCAAAATGAGCCCAAATTTGGCAGCACTGATGTTGGTCTCAGAATCAATTGTGGGGATATTTTGTGCTGATTTCTTTGAGTTCTGTCAGCCAAGCATCTGCTGTGCACTCTACTAACACTCAGCGCATCGCTTTCAATCCCATGTGTCCTGTCCGCTTGAGAGTGTGAGTCCAAATAAAACAGGGTTTCACCTTTGCTGCTCCATCAGCAGAGGTCAGGTCCTCCACTGATTTCCATTCTCTACAAGGCCTTTTTCTCTTTCCAGGTTTTCTGAGGCATCATTCTGTCTTTGGAAGTAAGAGACCACTCTTTGTCAAGTGTCCTGGACCATGGGCTGGGTGAGTGGATGTTTATCTTGCTGTGTACATGGGAGCGAGTGGGCATTATTTGCACAGGTACTCTGCCAATTGGCTATGAATAAATCAACACTTTCCATATATAACACACAGAAATGTGATTCTTGTTTATCTCTTTTTCTATAAAGCCATGGTGGGAGGGATTCTCCAAAGAATCCAGTTTTGACATTGTGTTGATACCTCAGTTGCAGTCTTTCAAAATGTTAATAGAACTGATGTACAAATTGGGGATTTATATGAAAATGAAGTTAGTTTTTGAAACATACTAAATCTACCTACAAGCCAGACTTGTCAAATTCAGGTAACATTTTGTCAGCTCTAAGGGAAACATAGACAGATAGAATGTAAAATAGCAGTCCAAAATGATGAAGGTGTCATGTCAACTGTTTACTGTTGATGTCTGCAATACAAACAGTAACCATGAAATAAATATTGGAAACATGAAATAACCCCAACCCAGTGTTTCCATTTTGCATGTGATGCCCTTTCTCCCAGTGACTCATACTGGCCAATGTTGTCATTTCAATGGGTAACAATTCTCTCTAGGAAGACACAAGCAACCCAAACCACTTATTTAAATATAGGCTTGGTTCCAAAACACCTAGAGGCATTATAGCTATGAGAAAACTGCTGCAGCTTTGCTAGACTATTGAGAAACAGGTTCTCTTTTATCAACAATGAGAAAGGTAAATCATCTGATCATGTTGGGTAAAACAATTTAAGCCAACTAAGTGGGCACCCCGTGATATACTGCACCCGGGACTTGAACGAAGGGAAAAGACGGTCCACATAACTTGTGTCCTTATATGTATATGGCGACTTTTACACTTCAGTTCACTAACTGACTTATAATAGTTACCTATACTGTCTTGAAAAGCTGAGGAAAAATACTTATTCAAGTTCAGTCAAATAATCCCCTCGCTTGCCAAACTATCTTCACCCAAATAAGATGTAACCCCAGCACTTGCTAAATCAAGGGGTAGATAATCATTTCTTTGTGTGAGCTATATATTGAAACCCTATCTATTTTATTCGAGAGTATTTGACCTTTGAGGAGTTCAGTGTTGTGCACAGAGTGTGAAGTTGGAGGAACTCTGGTTCTAGGAGGGGCTTGCTATTCTCCTTCTGGCTGCATTGCAGCTCAGGGTCTGATCCTTTGAAATGGATGCCTGAGTGGAGGGGAGGGAAGAGCAATTGCTTGATAGCTAAGCCCAAACTTGGGAAAAGGTTTATCAGGGCTTCATGCTCTGTGGACTGTGAGATTTGTAAATGCCCCTTGGGATGTGTGGATTCTCACGACCTCTTCCAGGAACATGAGTGGTTTTATCATCTTTGCCATCTCTTCTCTTTTAGACGTCAGGAGTCTTGGGCCAATTCTTAGAGCAGAGAATTTAGTACATTCCTCAAATGCACGTTGACTCTCCACAGTTTTATGTTAGTATCAGCGAGTCTCAATATGTCTCATGAATGACTTTCGAGCCTGGTATTCTCTAAAGTAGTCTCCATGAGAGTATACTCAATTGTAGCAGAACAACTCTCATCAATGTGTTCGCATCTCTCCTCAATCCATGCAGCCAGCCTTTCTGCCAGCTTCTCTTCGTGTCTCCCATAAAGTCGACTTCTACAGGACTGGGTAAGTCTGAAAGTACATCAGAGCCTCACCAGTAAGCTGATGACAAGCAGATCTTCCACTGTCTGCCTTTTAGTTTCTAGAAAATGACCCGTGATCTCAGGCCATTGGGCAGCATCAGTATCTCAAAATAACACATATTCCTGAAGAATACACCTAAGCCAAGCTCCACAGAGGGCAGCAGCCCCTCCATGACACTGATTCACCCACAGAGCTCTGCCCAGATAACTTGGATACACCAGCCTCAACAAGCCTCGTGGAACACACAACAATTCCACCTGGATTCAAACCGGTAACTGCCATCCACAATGGTTGCTGCATCTTATCAGTGTTGGGGGAGGGGCTGCATCAGACGAGAGGTTCCTAAAGTAAATGTGATTCTGTCCATTAATGTCCCATTGTCCTTTATTTCCTACCCTCTTTCCTTTAGTTCAGAACTCTAAACACAATACAAACGAAGGGAAGTTTGTCCGTGATATGTTTATAGTTTCACCCGTCTATAAACTTTCTAACAGTTAACAGTACAAAAAGGCCCAGTATAGGAAACATATGTTTGTGTAATATCCATTCACCCATAATACATATCTCTCTGTTGATTTTCTGCTGAAAGACCCACAATCTCAGAACATGGATCCATTTGTTTCATGGGGGCTGAAATTCCTAGAAATGAAACCAATCCCAAACTGCACTTTACTGTCTGTCTCTCTTACTGTTACTACAGTTTTGTAGAGCTACTTTTCTTTGTTCTAAGTGTATGCCATTTATTCTCTTCTTAGGGTTGAATATGTCATTCATTCATCCTTTTGGAAGACTTGTACGGCTGTATCATGGACTATGAATCAATTTTATTCAAAATATGCATTTGGGTTAGGTCACGATGTGCTCTTATGAATCAATATTTATGAATATTAATCCATGCATCTGTTTTCTGAATACAAGTGTGTTGAGTACATGCAAGAAGTGATGTTTGGTCAATGCGTGCTGAATGAACCTTGACATCACTTTGCATATTTTCTTTTGAATTATCACGAACCTGTGGATATATATCAGCCAACCGTACTCTTTTGGTGTTTTTTTGTTTGTTTGATTATTTGTTTGTTTGCTTTTTCTTTGATTTGCAAACACATTCGGTCATGCATCTCTCTGTTTGCTTCAAAGAGAGAGTCATATAAGATGATTCACTTATTATAGGGCTGAAAGTCCCCTATGTTTTCCTGCTTCCCTCTCCCATCTTTAAGTTATTGATGTCCTCCTTGCCTTCTTCTAGTTAATTCTCTGCAACTTATTGCTCTTCTTGCATTTCCAATGATGGTTTTCTTATTTCCATTTGGTCTTGCTTCTTTTCTCTACAGGGTAGTATTCACAATATTTCTTTAAGTATTGAAATGCTGAATTCTTTTAAGTTTTTCCAGTCTGTGAAATTCTTTAGTTCTGCCGTTATTAGAAATGGTGGTCTTGTGGCATAGGCTACCCTAGATTGCACATTTTTCTCATTCAGGATTTCGTCCAAGTCCTGGCACTCGTTCATGTCCTGCAAAATTTCTGCCGAGATATAAGCTGAAACCACTCTTACGGTTCTGCTGTGACTTAGTTGCTTTTTTCGAGGTGCAATGAAAATCACTGGGTTGATCATGAACTTTGATGATTAGAATGATAATACAGCTGCTTGTAGGTCTATTGGGATTCCACATAATTTGGACACACTTTGCTTCCTTTTGCTGTACGGATGATTGTTTCTTAGCTTTCAGCAAATTTCCGTCTGATTATTCTCCAAATATCTTTTCTGTCTTTTGTTTTATATCTTGCTGTTCCCACTGGGACTCTTATGAAACCTATTCTTTCATGATTTGTTTTACCCCAGGATTCAACAGCAGTATTTGCATTGGTTATGCCTTGCATTTCTATGTCATCTTCTGATAGAGGGATTTCGGTTCCCCTGTTTTCACAGTCATCCATGAGTCCCTCTGTATTATCTAGTCTGATTAGGACAGAATTTAGCCCTGGTAATATCTCATCCATTGAGATTTCTGATTTTATTTTCTCGTCCTTAGAGGTTCTCTTCCTCTTTTCTAGAATTCTGCCTTTTGTGATTCTGAGACACTCTTGTCCTTCAGTGTTTCTCTCCACTCCATTTTCAATACTTCCTCTGATAGTGTTTCAGTCTAGTTGTATGAAAGCTATTCTTTGGGC
>NC_133541.1:142752864-142786968 GCF_048773025.1 Camelus bactrianus
GGAACAGCAATGTTCTGTTTCTTGACTGGATGAAGATTACATAGATGTGTTTACATTGTGAAAAATCACTGAGCTGCATACTTAAGATGTGTTCACATTTAAGCATGTATATTATATTTGCATTTTTTAAAAAAATGTTTGCTTGCAAAAAAAGATACCCAAAGCCTAAATATTTATCAGTAGGAGAATGGATAAAACAAATGATAGTATATTCAAACAATGGAATACTATTCAACAATAAAAAAGAATCAACTACTGATACAAGGATGAACCTCAGAAGCCTAATTTATACATTTCATTGTCAGGTAAATTTTAACTCAAAAGGTAACAAAACTATAAACAGGCATGTGCCCTGGGGGAGGGGTGCTGTAGCCTTTGTCTCCTCAGACCTGTGCCATTACTGGCACATCTCGCAAGAAGAGAGGCAAAGCTCAGTCACAGCTACCATCTCCTGTTCATAGTGCCTGGGTGGGGGCAGGGCTGAGACCTGAAACTGCATGTGGGGGCTCCACAACCTCCTAGGCAGGACTGAGACTTGTTTATAGCCCGAGGCAGGGAGGATCTGTCTACCCTGACACCTCAGAGAACTTGTGCTGCCAAGGGAAACAAGGAGCTCAGATTTGGCTCAGAGTGTAGGTGGGGCTGTTCCGCGGTCTTCCCAGAGCCCACCTACAGACCGCTTACCTGAGGCAGAGCAGGCAGCTGCACAGAGCAGCAGAGTGACCAGCACCAGGAGAGGGCAGGTGGGCAGCCACCCACCATCCTGGCAGGAACACAGCACTTGACCACGCTGCTGGGATGGGGTGTGATCTGCCCTCCTGCCTCCCCCTGAGCACAGAATCTGACTGTGGCATCAGGAGGGGGAGTGACCTGCCCGCCCACTGGGTAAGAGCTCAGCTCCTGACCTAGTGTTAGGAGGGGGCACAATCTGCTAGCCAACAGCCACTGAGAGCAGCACAGATGAGGGCATCAACAGAAGGCCTATGAAACAGCAAGCTGAGTTCGTGAAGCAAGGCAAAGACACAAAGACCTGTCAATAAAATCATTAAGGGCACACCATCTCCAGGTTAAGTACATAACTGATATCCTTAAGCCACGGTGCCAGAGAGATATGAGCAATATGAAGAAGCAGAGAAACCACTCCCAATTAAATGATCAAGAGAAGTTCCCTGAAAGCATGATCAAAGAAATAGACATTGATGGCCTACTAGATCATGGTTTCAAAAAAAGAGTGATCAAAGTACTGAAGGAACTAAAAGAAATAGGGTTTAGGGATATAAAATATGTCAAAAATGAAATAGAAACTATAGAGAAGAACCAAGTAGAATTAGTAAACTCATTGGCTGAGATGAGAGCTGACCTAAAGGCTGTGCAAAGCAGACTAGAAAATACAGAAGAACAAATATGTGATCTAGAAGACAGGACAACAGAAAGCACCCAATCAGAACAGCTGAGAGAAAAACAAATAAAAAACAATGAAAACAATATACGGGACCTATGGGGTAATATAAAGTGTGCCAATCTATGCATAATAGGAGTTCCAGAAGGGGAAAAAGAACAAAGGGGATTGAAAAGGTATGGAAAGGACTCATGACTGAAAACTTCCCAAACCTAAAGAAGGAATCATATCCAAGCACAGGAGGCTCAGAGGGTCCCAAAAAATAAGAACTCAAACAGACCCACACCAAGGCACATCCTAATCAAGATAGCCAGAATCAAGGATAAAGAAATGATCCTAAAGGAAGCAAGAGGAAAACAAAGAGTGAGTTACAAGGGAACCCCCATAAGGTTTTCAGCTGATTTCTCTACACTGTTTACAACAGCTAAGACATGGAAACAGCCTAAAATGTACTTCAACAGATGACTGGATAAAGACGTGGGATATTTATATGATGGGATACTATTCAGCCACAAAAACTGACAACAATGCCATTTGCAGAGACATGGATGCTCCTGGAGAATGTTATTCTAGGTTGAGCAGAACAGAAAGAGGAATACCATATGAGATCACTCATGTGTGGAATTTTAAATATATGCAAGATCTTGTGGTAATTCACAGCAAAAAAAAAA
The DNA here is from genome assembly GCF_048773025.1 of Camelus bactrianus. Classification (NCBI taxonomy): domain Eukaryota; kingdom Metazoa; phylum Chordata; class Mammalia; order Artiodactyla; family Camelidae; genus Camelus; species Camelus bactrianus. The sequence goes on from NC_133541.1 coordinate 142,754,935, forward strand.
AAATGTGACAATGAATATATGAAGGTTCAGGTATAACTGAAAAATTTTGCTCTACAGTGGAATTTGTCATAACATTGTAAAATGACTATTACCTAATAAAAAGTGTTTAAAAATAAGTAAAATAAAATATAACCTTTAAAATACTGTATAATGAGAGGTGTGATGTTCTAGCATCTGTTCTAAGAAGTACGTTAGACACACATAAGAATAGCCAGTGGTCAGAAAGAACACATGTTATCAGCTACCACCCCATGCAAATTAATGGCATTTAGTAGATATTCATATATGTGTGTACATATATAAAATATGTATTAGTATATATGTAAATCAAATAAAATAATTATATTATAATCTAATGTAAAATCATATCAGCAAGCGCACTGTGCTGACATAAAAGATGCACAGTTACTATAAGGCCACTCCCATTATTTACTATCAGTGTCAGAAAGTCTCTTGGAATAAGTTAGCAGAATTAAAAACTCTAAAAAGACACAAGTATGCACTCTCTGTTAAAGAAACCAAAAGAAAAAACAAATGAATGGACAATTAAGATCCTACAGATAAAAATACCAATTTTTATGGGAATTAGCCTTAAAATAAAAAATAAGGAGATTTTATTCTAATTTCACCTTTTGAATAAAGATATACAAAATTTAGCTGAATACTTTCGTATATTGCACTTATGAAGAAAACATGTATTTGCAATGAAAAAGCAGATATTATCCTGCCTTTTGAGTATTCTAAAGTTTTAGGTTTGAATATATTTCATCTTAAATGGTCTTAAGCACTATGCAGTGGTTGGTGTTTTAAAAATACCACTGTTTCTGGAACTTCTAAAAGTGATTCAAAAAAATTATATTTTTGTAATGATTTAGTAATGGCCCGGATATTATTTTTAACAAGACTACTCAGCATGGAATGCTGCAAGATTTTTTCAATGAGTTTATATTCACACATGTTTAAGATTGTCACTATATTATGAGAAAATGTCAACCGTGGCAGTATTTTGACTTGAAAACGAGGTAAGCTGAGAATCATATTTTAAGTATAAAATAAATGATTGCATTCCTTTAAAGACAAGAAATTAAAAGCATGATAAACTCTGACTTTGACAAACTTAAAATATAAAAATTAACATAATGTGATTTTACACACTTCTCTTTAACTCTTTCAGTACTTTCTCAGCCCCTTTCCCATTACACCCGCGTCCCCACTCCTGAACCTTTGTGTACACACCTCCGATTACACGGGGGAGGGGGACCCGGGCGGTGAGGACCAGGGGCGCGGACACTCACCCGCTCCCGGCGGGCGAGGAGAATATTCGAAGCGGGACCGCCAGCGCACCCGTCCCATCCTGACCAGCCGGCCGTGGCTCCAGCTCGGTCAGGTCCACACACACCCCGGCAGGAAGCGGGCTCAGGCCGTGGGAAACCGGCGTATCTTCAGACAGCGGGCGGGGAGCGTCCTCCTCCCGAGAACACGCAGGCAGCGCTGTGCCGGAGCCTCCCTGGCGCCGCCCTCTCAGTCCTGAGGAAAACAAGCTCCGCCCCCAGAGAAGACGCTGGTTGCTGATGCGGACTGCGTATGCGCACCGCCACCTAAGACACGTTGGCTTCGCGCGCCCCCTGCAGGTCTTCGAGGGCGGTGCAGGATACTCAGAACTCACTGTAGAACACATGACCCCTCCCAGCCAGGATGCTAAATCACTGGAAATCTCAGTGCCCTGGCCTCTTTGTTGATGGCACTGGCGATGCTCTCATTCAGCCATGCCTGCTCTCTTGCCTGGCACATGCCTCAGTCCTTGGAATCCCGCCTGAATCAGATTCTGTTCTGGAGGAAGGACAGGTGCAGAAGAATCTCAAAATTCCAAACTTAGAAGATGATCAGGAACCCAAACTCAACTCTTTCAACTCCCTGCGGTCCCCTGAGGAGTGTGGTTTTCTCAAAACCATCTGCCCTGTGTCAGGAGCAGACCAAGCCTCAGGTAGCTTAGAGAGGCTATCATGCAGCACATGCTTTGGACGGTTCTCAGTTCTGACCTGCATGATCCTGAGACCCTTTTGTATCTCCTAACACTGTTTTCTCATACGTATAGTGATGGTTATATATGACTGACTTAATCTTCTTACAATGCTGAGGTGCTGTTGTTCCTTGGATAACCGAATATTTTGAAGGGATCAACTGTTTATCACTTCCCCCTAATTAAGTATGTTTTTAAAACTAGACATGTTTCAGGGGGCACTCAGGTCCTCCTCTTGCACCAGTTCCTGAGGTGTTGGCAGTTTCTGCTCTGAGCTCCAGATCCTGATCCTGCCGGTGATCTATGGTGATGCCAGTGTGTACATGCTCTTCCTTGTGCACCGGTGTGGAAAGGAGACAGCCCTTCCCCTACATGAGGCTGCAACATGCTGACACTCAAAGCAGGCACAATGAAGAATCAGCTAGAGTTCCCGGCACCAGCTGTCCCAGGTAGAAATATCACCTTCACCACAGTGTTCCTGTGCTCCTGTCAGGCCTTCACTACTCCCAGCAGGCCATGCATGAGCAGTGTGACAGGTGACTGCCTGTCCCAGCACAGCATGGTGGTGATGATCCCACCTTATCTGTTTGTCTTTGGAGTGTCCCCACACCTCTCTGAGCTTCACTTTGCTCTTCTCACAGGCAGGATTGTACAGGCATGAACCTCACAGGCTTATGGTAGGTAGTCATGGTAGCTGCTCACCCAGTGGCAGGCTCTGCCGAGAGGTCTGCTGGGAGTGCTGTGTGTCTTCACACTTGTCCTTCACTCTCCCCAATGAAATAACTCTTGGCCTTTTCCTTCCCTGGCCTGTGGCCTTTCTGTGTTTGAAAAAAGAACATGGAAACAATCTGTTTGCAAAGAAGTTTTGAGGTTCTGTCCATCTGGTCCAGGAAATGCTGACTCTGCTAGATGTGCTGTTGGGTGGGCTCTCATGGGAGAGGCTTGGGCAGGACTTCCCTTGGCAATAAGCTGCCCCACCCAGGCCTTTCCATGATCCAGAATGCTGGGACCAGGGTGCAAAACCCCAGCTCCCCACTTGTCAACAATGTGACCTTGGCAACTTTCTCAAACCCAAGCTTTGTCCACCCAAAGTCAGCAGAGATGGGGGATAACAGGATGTCCTGCACAGAGTGTCTGTGCAGATTAAGTGAGCTAGAACAGACAGAACAGTGTTGGGGCCTGGCCCTTTGGTTGGCAGAAGGGAGCTAATCATGTGCAGCAATTTCCGCGGGTCACCCAGCAATCTGCCCAGAGGCTTAGCCACTCCATCACTATTATGTATCTGAACTCCACTTAACCACATGGGAGAGAAACAAACACATATTCTGAGTGTAGCTGCCACAGGGAAAAGTGCATCTGAGCGGGGAGTAATACCAGAGGGTGATCAGAATGGTGGAAGATGCCCCCTGGGTTTGAGCAGAGTGGAGCTGCCCTCCAGAGCCTTGGGTTAGTGAGGATGGGCTTTTAGAAATGCCCCTCTCCTTTACCCAACATGCTGGGTCCTGCGGGTACTGAGTCCCAAAATCGGTGTGCTGCTAGTGCCCTCAGCACAGAGAAAAACCCAGGGGTTCCCACAAGGCTTCGGCCACGTCCTCTGCTTCATTAACTCCCACACTGTTGACCCCACCTGGGATGCAGAGATGAGGTGAGGCAGGGGCTTTTGCTGTCAACACCACTGCTCTACCCTGGGAAACTGACACACAGTAGGTGCTCGGTAAGTCATTGTTGAATGAACAGTAATAGTGGGCCAAGTTTCTGTGGGTATCTGTGCCCCCAGATCAGGGACCCTTCAGGTCCCACCTCACAAGTGACATGAAAATAATAATGCCACCAGGAGCAATAACAGTTCCTCAGAATAAGTGGGCTTTTCCAAGCACTCTCCACCTGTTGCATAGGCCTCCCAGCAGGGAAGTGAGCTGTCAGGGGCAACACTGCACTCTCCACTGTAACAAGGAGAAAGCCAAGGGCCACAGAGGGGAGTGCCTTTCCTGTGTCACTGCTCACTTTCCCACCTTTTGGGAGACTGGGAGGCTTTTCTACTACATCTGGCTCTGAAGCCCCAATACTGTGTGGACATGCCTCCTTCCCTGGAGCAGTGAACCACTAAGTGACCTGTCACTTGTCACCAAGCAGACAGGCTCATTTCAGCTCATTGTGCCACCTGCAGTTTGTGCTAGTAGCAGGATCCTCTGGGAGACATCACACTCTCCCAACCTGAAAACAGGTGAACAGCTCACAGGTTTCCTGGAGAGGATGGTCACATGGCCTTTATCTGGCCAATCAGCATTTTCCATCCTCCCTGGCCACTGTGATTGGCTCAGGGCTGGGCACCAGCCCAGTCAGTTTCCAAGGAGGTCAGGCATAGTTGCTGGAATCCTGGGAGCAGAAAATTTCTATTTCAGTTGGGAGTTGAGGGGTGGTGATGTCAGCCTGTGGCAGTTGGTGACTATATTGCTCTCATAAAGGCAGAGCCATGTGAAGATGGCACCAGTGGCAGAGCCCAGAGGTGAGGAAGGATGACTTCTGCTGATGTCACTGAGCACCAGGTACAGCCCTTCCTGAAGCTATCTCCCTGTGGATGTCTCAGTTAGTTAAGTCATTCTCTCCTGCCCTGTTTGCTTCTTTAAGCCACTTTGGTTTTCTGTCACTGGTTTTAAGAAAAAGTTTGACTATTCCTTCAAGCTGGCTAAATGGAGACCCTGGACCTGCAACAGTGTGGTGACAGGCAACAATGTGGCTAATAGACTCCAGAGGCCTCTGTTCAAACAGGGGATTGTAAATGACAAGGGAGAGTACACATGGCCCCAATGAACAGGTTTGCTAGTGGTAGCTCGCAGTTCCTGGATATTAGAGTGTATGCACTCAGCCAAGTCTCAGCTCTGCTGTCACACCTGCTAACCCACACACCTCCTCTCCCACCTGCCCGGCCTAGGGGGGCTGGACACCCCGGGCACTTGAAACAGCGCATGGTTTTGTGTTGTAATTTACACAGGCTGCCCCCATTTCTGAGGGTGAGGGTGACTGTGTTCCAGTTTACAGAGAAAACAGACTAGACGGTCTCACTGGTGAGCTGTGGGGGTGGGACTCCAATCTACCATCTGACCTATGACTTCAGAGTGGACAGCCTCCCCAACCTCAGCCAGGATGCTTGCTAAGCCTAGGGGCTCAGTAGTCCTGCTCCCTCCACCACCCCTCCTGGAGGTGAGAGTGGGGGGGCTATGCCCTATACAACATTCACCCCTGCAGGGGCACACGTGTGACCTCACAGTCTGTCATCCTTTCCTTATGACACTGACCTCCTTGGCAGGGCATGAGAGGTGCCTTGATGTGTGAGCACTGCAGTTCATGGGTGCACACGTGGGCAGGTGCACCATGACTGAGAGGACAGCACCCCAATTTAAGCCCCCTCCATGCTCAGATATTACATCCTGGAATTGAGGGGTTCCCAATGGTCAGGCGGCCAATTCCGGCCTTAGGGGCAAATTCTTATCACCCAGGGTACTAATTTTTAAATTAAATTACACATTTACAATTCAATATTCAAGCCCCTTTCTCAGCAGCCTTGTAGCCTCTCAGCTTTTAGCCCTCGCTGTGACCATGTTCTTAGCTTCAAGTTGAGTGCCATTATGGACATGAACATGTCCCTATCATGTGTCACCTTCACAGTAAGCGGTCACCCCAAACTCCCCTCCCTTCCCCTTGTCGATACCTCCACACAGGGAGTAGGGCCCTTTCGATGCAGTTGTGCAAATGTGTGAGATAATGGTTTAGAATGACCAGGCTAGGAAGGGTCTGCCCCACATAGCAGGGCAGGTGGGCTGGCAGGGCAGGTTGAATGATTTACTTGTAAAACTCAGCTGGTGTCAGGCAGCGACAACAGACTGGCAGCCAAGGGCTCAGCTGGTGCAGAGTAAGCGGATTAAATGTGTTCACCCAGACGCCTCGGGGATGGCAGCCCTGGAGTAAGACTACAAGTGAGGAAGGTGGAGGGTCCCCAGTGCCTGGACCTCCACCTTCTAAAAATCAGGGCTGAGATGTGGCTTTGAAATCAGAACACTGGGGTTCAAAACTTCCCCCACCACTTGGTCAATAATTCAAAGCAAATGAGCCTCAGTTTTCTCATGTGTAAAATCGCAACATTGAAGCCTCTCCCTCTGAGGGTGGGGAGGGAAGTAAATGCGGTGACAGCAGAGCACAGGAGCTGTCTGGGCTGAGCCTGCACAGAGGCAGGCCGTCGTTGCTGCCATGACCACCGTCTTCCAGGGCAGGGTCTGCACACTCTCCCTGTGAAGGTCCAGACAGCAATCATTCTAGGCTTTGAGGGACCTACAGTCCCTGTCACAATTACCACCCTCTGCTGTTGGAGGGCAAAGGCAGCTCCTGCAGTAGGTAGTCCAGGCTTGCACCCCCGCTTCCTGGGATAAGTATTCCTGAGATACAATTGTCACATAACTTTGTTGGCTTTAGGTGTGCAGCATAATGATTTATTACATGTGCATATTGTGAAATGATCACTGCATTAAATTTACTTGATGTCTGTCATCACCCATAGTCACACACTATTTTCCTTGTGATCAGAAATTTTAAGAGGTACTCTCTTAACAACTATCAAATGCACAGCGCAGTGTTGCTAACTACAGTCACCTTGCAGTACACTATGTCCCCAGGACTTGTTTATCTTCTAAGTGGAAGTTTGTACATTTTGATTATCTTCCCGAATTTCAATCACCCCCTGACTCACCTCTGGCAACCACCAACCTGATCTCTGTTTCTATGGGTTTCGGATTATTTTGTAGATTCCACATATAAATGAGATCATAGGTATTTGTCTTTCACTGTCTTATTTATTTCACTTAGCATAATACACTGAAGGTCCATCCAAGTTGTCACAAATGGCAGGAATTCATTTTTTTAATGTCTGATTAAGATTCCATTATATATACATACATATGCATCACGTTTTCTGTATCCATTCATCTGTTGACAGACACTTAGGTTATTTACATATCTTGGTTATTGTAAATAATGATACAGTGAACATGAGGGTGCAGTTATCTCATTGACATAGTGATTTCAATTCCTTTGGATATATTCCCAGCATTGGACTTGCTGGATCATATGGAAGTTTTAATTTTAAATTTTGGGAGAGCTTCCTTACTCTTTTCCAGAGTGGTGGCACCAATTTAAATTCCCACCAACGTTGCACAAGTTTCCCTTTTCTTCGCACCACCACCATCACTTGTTATCTCTTGTATTTTGATGACATCCACCCTGACAGGTGTGAGGGGATATCTCATTGTGGTTTTGATTTGCATTTCCCTGATGGTGAGTGATGTTGAGCACCTTTTCATGTACCTGTTAGACATCTGTGTGCCTTCTTTGGAAAAATGTCTATTCAGTTCCTCTGCCCACTTTTTAAATCAGATTGCTTGTTTTTTGCTGTTGAATTGTAAGAGTTCTCTATATGTTTTGGGTGTTAACCCCTTATCAGATATATAGTCTGAAAGTACTTTCTCCCCTTCTGTCTGTAACCCTAACCTCTGCTTTCTGGATGACAGGGGTCTAGGCACTTGGGAATCTCTGCTTCTCACGTGTTTCCAATGGTGAGTGGGTGAGGGCTTTGTTCTGATAAAACTGTGCACAACCGTGGGTCACTACCCCTTCTTTTAGAAGGTGGGCGCTGAAGAGGGCAGTGTGGGCAGGGATATTTCCCTGAAGTCATCATTTGGATGTACATGTGCCCTGAAACTCACATCTTCTTGCCCGGATGTGATGGGGGAATTTGCAAAGGGAGTACCTTGCAGTTAAGAGACTGACCATGTGCTCTTGTGTCTTGTTGGAAGGAACTGGAAACAGAGTTGTGTGGAACAGGGACTCCTCCAGGTCACAAGGCTCAGTTCAGACTTCTGGGATGCAGAGACCTGCTCTGAGCCACTGTCACTGAGGAGGGAAGGGCCTCAGGCAGGATGGAGGAGTTGCTGGATTTCACTTGCCCTGTTTGTCAAGTATCAGCTCTGGTGATGTGTGGCACATGGGCTTAGCTTTGGGCATGTATTAGGAGAGGTTCCTGGGGAAGGGCTGGGTATTTCCTCTGATTGAGGTCCTACTGTGTGCCAAGCACAGCAGTCCTCTGAGTCAGGGCTGGATAGCCAGGTACAGAGAGGTCAGGGAGTTTCCAGGTCACACAACATTATGGGCATCATTAGGTTCTGATGCAGACCTGACGCCCAGCCCACATTCTCTCTCCTTTCCCAGGACCGTCATGATCCCACATTTCAGAATCCCCCAGAGAGGCCCAGGTATGGGCACTGATGGGGGCACTGAGGGCCAGTTCCTCTGAGCACTGCTTTCCCAGAAGGCTCAAGGGGTTGACTGTATGCACTGCTGGACACCCAGGCCTGGGCCCAGGCAAGCCACACGGCAAGGCCTGAATCAATGATTGTTGAGTGAATACCTGGATCCCTGCATGTACATGCATGTTGCCCCCGTTTCCTCATCTCCACAGCTGGCTAACCGGCCAACACCTCATGTCATCAGGCCTCTGCCAGGGACAGTCAAGGGGACCAGAGCTGCTCATCTGGGGACAGGGAGCCTCAGGGGCCCTGTGGCTGTCCCAAGCATCTCCTGGGGCAATTCACAGGGAAGCCCAGCCAGCTTCCAGGAACAGCAATCAGGTCCCAATCCCAGGGGTGTAGAGTAGGTCTTGAGGGGTGTTTCCTGAGACTGACTTTGTGTATGAAGGGGTCCTGGGGGTCAGGCTGCTTTCAACCTCCATTCCAGGCCCACACCCCTGCTGGCAGCATGGAGCTACTCATAAAGGACACAGGCCGTGGGGCCAAGGCTATAGCAGGGCTCTGCTCCATCTCTATGGCTCAGTGTCCTCATCTGTAACAGAGAACTAGTAACAGGGTCATGGGAGGGCTCACTGAGACCATGCTTTGTAGCTTTGGTTGGACACTGCCCTCTCTCTGCTCAGTGCCCTTCTCTGTAATAGAGAACTAGTAACATTTTTCTTAGCCCCTTTTGGCCCCATTTTTCTGAGTCTCTTTCCACATTGGGCCCAGAGCTTTCACAGAGATCACAGACTTGGGAGGTAATCAGAGTGTGGTCACAGCCCTAGTGGTCCCAATTGAGGCCAGAGGAGCTTCAGGAGGGGTGGGAATCCAGAAGTGCTTCATTGAGGAGGTGAGATCTGAGCTGTGTCCCCAAGGATGAGCTGTCATTCAGCTGAGGCCTGGCACTGAGCAGGACCCATGTACATGGTGAATGAGGTTGTGAATGAATGAATGGGCACCCCTCTAACAGAGAGTAAGGGGGGAAGTCCCCCAGGCCAAAGCAGGAAACACAGGGCATCCTGGGGTAGCAGAGGGCGGGGCTGCAGTGTGATGCCTGCCTCACCCTTTATGGGTGTCTTGCCCCCACTTTAGCCTATTTTCTGGTGGATTGGGAGCTCTTGCCTCTCCTCTGCTCCAGGATCTTGCTTTTCATTCCCAGCAACACCAGCCTGTGTCACCTCAGTGTCCCCAAGTGGACCTGGACCTGTCTTGTGGGAGATTGTGAAGAGGGATTTGCTGTGCAGCCCAAGACTGAATTGGGAGGGAGAGGATAATAGGGACCTCCAGAGGGGATCATGTGCTGGGGGAAATCGGAGGGGTGGGGAAGGCAGACACTCAGGGCTGAAGGATCCTGCTAGTGGTGGCTCCTTCACAAGGGGCTTCACAGGGAGGAAGCATTCATGGGGTAAAGGCAGAGCTCAGTTTGGGGCTCGCTGACATGGAACAGCTCATCACAGAGACGTCCAGAAGAGCTGGATGTAGGGAACGAAGGTGCCACTGATGTCAGGGTCAGAGCCTGAGACCCAGATGAGGTGGGGCGGTGGTGCAGGGGAAGGGGCTTGAGGATGTCAAGATGTTCATTCATTGGGGTCCTCAGGGTGGGGAACTTCATGTTCATTTCACAGCCACCTGGTGCCTGACAGAGCTATGCTTAGGGAGCTCACTGAGTAGACACGTGCTGACAACCTAGATTGTCCTGTTTCCACATAAAGTCCCTGGTGTGAAGCCAGCTGGCACTCTTTAGAGTCATACACCCTCACCCCTGGGCTCTCTGTGTGCCTAGAGCCCAGTGGCACTTTACCTCCCACTCCACACTGCAGGACCCTTTGCACACCTGCATTTCCACAAGCTATAAAACATCTTCTCTTGCTGTGTGTTTACCCTATGTAAACTCATTGCCCCAGGAAGAGAGGCCTCACATCCTGCCCTTATCAAAGTGGTAAAGCCTGTTGTTCAGAGAAGCCCCTGACAGATCTCACAACCAACCAGGTACCTGTGCATGAATTGATCATGCATCCCCCTCCTCCTTGTGTGCACAGCACACCCCCAATAACAGACCCTACACACTCAACCTTGGCGCTCGTGTAGGCACCTCTTGCCTGTGTGGCCTGATGTTGCCTATAGCAGTGTCCCTATTAAACTTTCCTAGACCCTTCTCAGACGTGGGTAGTTCTTTACCAACCCAAGTAACTAGCCCGCAATTGTGCCCACAACACCTGAAACAGAATTGGCTAAATTATGCAGATTGATGATGCAGGTTAATTTGCTATAAAGTTGAAATCTAGGTTTACAATTAAAAGCAACATACATATTCAAGGCAGGACTAAGAACTCACATGGATAACTAAGACCCTCCACGCGCATCCCACTGTGGCCTCAGGGCCTTTGTGCTGGCTGATCTTTCAGCCAGGAACTGTCTCCCTCTGCTTCTTAAACACCTCCAGGAATCTGCTCAAATGTCCTCCCTGACCTTATTTTTCTCCATGGAACATATCACCTCCGGATATTGTGTATATTTTACTTAATTTTCTCTGTGTCCCCCACCAGGCTGTCTGCTGCATGAGAATGGAGACATGCCTGCTTCACTACCTGCTGTGCCCGGTATCTGGAACCTGCCCAGCACACAGTAGGACCTCAGCGAATATGTGAAGTGTCTGTGATCACTGTAGGCCACAGAGAAAAGTCTTCCCAGCAGTGATGGTAAGAGTCTTTCATTCTCTACTTACTGAGCCCTACTGTGTGCTGGATATTGACCTGGGTGGGAGGCATGCAGTGGGTGAGACACAGTGAGCACACAACATGTTAGGAGGGACACGTGCTCTGGAGAGCACACAGGGTTGGGGGGATTCAGGAGTGCCGGAGTGAAGGAGAAGAGGGCCAGGTGGAGACAGTGGTGGCAGGGGAGACAGAGATGTGGGGCCATGGTCATGCAGGGCTTGATGGCTCCCGTGAGGGCTTTCCCTCTAGGCAGCGGAAACATGGGTGGGTGCGGAGCAGGGGCCCGAGTCCTGAATGCTATGCAGGAAATGGAGCAGGTGTCTGCTGGGGAGATATGCTTGGAGGAGGCTGTCCCTTTAGACTGTGCAGGCAGGGAAGGCTCCTTTGAGGATGTGACTTCTGAGCTGAACCATTGTATGGACCACCTTTCCACCTTCTGTAGACTGGACGCTTTCATTTGCCCTGCAGGACAATGCAGGATATGACCTGTTCTCAGTCAACTGGACTTGGCCTCCTGCCTCCATTGTGTGCCCTCCCGCCCCAGAAGGAGTCCTTCTAGATCTAACCCGCTACCTCCTCCACTGGACATGGACTCACACTGAGCCACTGTCCAACTGACCAACTCACCCAGAGTCAAGTCCAGACACTTGGGGGAGACCCTCCACCCCAGAAAGCAAATCCCAATCCTGCCTATGAAATTGGCAAATCCTATGGCTTTGGACACTGAGTTCAACCTCAAGGCCCCCTGGAAATCTCAGACCTGATGCATGATGGCTCTGACTGAGCCCCACACGTGCTCGATTGGTAAAATAACCAATTGGTCCCTGAATCTCCAGATGCATTGGATGTGGCCATGGGACATTTCGATAAACACAAACTCGCACGCCAGATTGGTTGGTTTCTCATTTGTAACCCAGGCCGGTTTGCTCTCTTGATAGGACCAACCACAATCCAATACACCCTCCAGATCACTGAGATTCAGTGTGTGCCATTTTCCACAACCATATCCCTCATCTTGCCCAGCTTCTGCTAGCTCAAATTTGGCCACTCGTATCTTGGTCTGGGAATCAACTGTGGGGATATTTTGTGCTGATTTCTTTGAGTTTTGTCACCCAAGCATCTGCTGTGCCCTCTTCTAACACGCAGCGCAGTGCTTTCAATCCCTTGTTTCCTGACCACCTGAGAGTGTGTGTCCAAGTAAACGAGAGTTTCACCTTGGCTGCTCCTTCACCAGAGGTCAGGTCCTGCACTAATTTCCATTCTCTACATTTCTTTCTGCTCCTTCCAGGTTTTGTGAGGCCTCTTCCTGTCTTTGTAAGTAAGAGACCACTCTTCACCAAGTGTCCCAAGCCAAGGGTTTGTTGAGTCCATATATATCTTTCTGAGCACATGTCAGTGAATGAGCGAAATTTGCACCAGTACTCTGCCAAATGGACATCAATAAATCAACATTTCACAGACATAACTCACAGAAATGTGATTCTTGTTTAGCTCAATTTTCTGTACAGACATGGTGGGACGGTTTGTCTGAAAACTCCATTATTGACATTGCGTTGATACCTCAGTGGCAGTCTTTCAAATGGTTAATGGAATTGATTTACATATTTTGGGAGTTGTATCAAAATGAAGTTAACTTTCGAAACATACTGAATCTAGCCCCAAAGCACATTTGTCATTTTCTGGTACTAATATGTCAGCTCAAAATAAAAATAGGAAGAATGTAAAATAGCAGTCCCAAGTGTTGAAGGGGACAGGTGAAAGCTTTATTATTTATGCATTCAACAACAGGAACAATGAGCTAAATATAGGAACCATGAAATAACCCCAACCCTGGGTTTCCCTTGTTGATGTGCTGCCCTTTCCTCCCAATGACACGTAATTGTCAATGATGGCTAGTAAAGGGGCAACTTTTCTCTCGAGGTAAACACAAGGAAACACAAATAACATATTTACACATAGGCTTGGTTCAAATAGCACCTAGAAGCATTATATCTATGAGAAATCTGCTGCAGCTTTGCTAGACTATGGAGAACCAGGTGCTCTTCTATCAACCATGAGAATATATACTCATCCGATCACGTTTGATAAAGCAATTTAACCCATCCAAGACTGCACCCCCATGATATCCTGCACCCGGAACTTGACTGAAGGGAAAAGACAATCCACAAAACATGTGTCCATTCATGTCTATGGTGACTTTTACAGATCATTTCAATAACTGACTTATAAGATTTACCTATACTCTCTTGAAAAACTGAGGCTTAGTACATATTCAAGTTCAGTCAAAGATTCCCCTCACTTACCACTCTCCCTTCACCCCAAAGTAGGCAGAACCGCAGCATTTGCTGAATCTAGGGGAAGGTCATCATTTCGCGGTGTGATCTAAGTATTCAATTGCAATCTGTTTTACTCGAGAGTAGTTGACCATGGAGGAGTTCACTGTTGTTCACAGAATGTGAAGGTATTTGAACTCTGATTCTAGAAGCGGCTTGCTCTGCTCCTAATGGCTTCATTGCAGCTCACGTGCTGATGCCTTAAAATGGATGCCTGTGTTGGGGAGGGAAGAGAAAGTGCCTGATAGCTAGACCCCACCCTGGGCGAAGGCTTACCTGGGCTTGGTGCATGGTGGTATTAGTGTTTTGAAATTTTCCCTTGGGACGTGTGGATTCTCACGACCTGTTCCAAGAACATGAGCGCTTTTATGATCTCTGCCATCTCTTCTATTTTAGACGTCCAGAATCTTGGACCCGTTCTTGGAGAAGTGAACTGAGAACTTTTCAAGTGCACGTTGCCCCTCCACAGTTTTCTGCCAGTATCAGTGAGGCTCAATATGTCTCATGAATATCTTCCGAGCCTAGTATTCTGTACAGAATTCTCCATACCACTAATCTCCAGTGTAGCAGAACAGCAATCATCAAAGTGTTCACATCTCCCCTCAATCCGTGCATCCAGCTTTTCTGCCAACTTCTCTTCGTGTCTCCCTTAAAGTTGACTTCTACAGGACTGGACATGTGTCAAACTAACTCGGAGTCTCACCAGTAAGCTGAGGACAGGCAGAACTTCCACTGTCTGACCTTTCAGTTTCTGGAAACTGACCCGTGAACTCAGGCCATTGGGCAGCAGCAGTATCTTGCTCTTACACAGCTTCCCGAACAAGAGACATATCCCAAGCTTCAGCGAGGGCGGCAGCCCCTCCATGACACTGATCCACCCACCGTGTTCTGCCCAGTTACCTTGGATCCACCAGCCACAACAAGCCACGCGGGACACACCAGCATTCCACCTGGATTTCAACTGGTAACTGCCATCCCCAATGGTTGCTGCATCTTGTCAGTGTTCGGGGAGGGGCTGCATCCGTCCAGAGTTTCCTAAGGTATGTGTGTTTCTCTCCATTTGTGTCCCATGTTTCTTATTTTCCATTCCTCTTTTCTTATGTGCAGTTTTCTATATAAAGTAGAAACGGAGGAAGTACGTCCATGTTAAGTTTATGGATTCACATGTCTATAAACTTTCTAACAGTTAACAGTACCCAAAGACTCACTACAGTAATCTTATATTTGTGTCATATACATTCACCGAGAATGCATATCTCTCTGTTGCTTTTCTGCTGAAAAACCCACACTCTCAGAACTTGGATTCGTTTGTTTCACTGGGGCTGAATTTCCTAGAAACGAAACCAGTCCCATTATACAATTTACTGTCTGTCTTTTTTACTCTTTTAAGATTTGGCAGAGCTACTTGTCTTTATTATAGGAATATGCCATTTATTCTCCTCGTAGTATTCAATATGCCATTCATTCATCCTAATGGAAGGCTTGTATTTCTATATCACGGACTATGGATCTATTTTATTCAAAATAGTCATTTGGGTTAGGTCACAATGTGCTCTTATGTATCAATATTTATTAAGATTTATGCACTCGTGTGTTTTCTTAATACAAGGGTGTTGTTTATATGCATTCAGCCAAACTGTGTCAAAGCGTGCTGAATGATCCTTGACATCACTTTTAGTATTTTCTTTTGAATTTTCTTGGTTTCTGCGGATATATGTCACTCAACCGTACGCTTTTGGTGATTGTTTGTTTGCTTTTTTGTTGTTTGTTTGTTTTGCAAACACATTATGCAATGTATCACTCCATTTGATGAAAATAGTCATATATAGTGATTAAGATACAAAATTGCTGAACATCACCTATGTTTCCTGCTACCTTCTCCCATCCATAGGATTTTGACGTCCTCTTTGCCTACTTCTCTTTTATTCTTTGCAACTTATATTGTATCTCCTGCATTTCCAATGATGGTTTTCTTATTTCCAGATCATCTTTCTAGTTTTCTATTCAGGGTAGAATTCACAATCTTTCTTTTATGATAAATTTTGAAGTTCTGAGATCTTTTAAAATTGGCCAGTCTGTGAAATTGTCTATATCGGCCAGTATTGTAAATGGCAGTCTTGTGGCATAGGCTGCACTAGACTGCAGCTTTTTCTCATTCAGAAATTTGTCTGTGTCTTGTCAATGCTAACTGTCTTGCAATGAATCTGTCGAGATATCAGCTGAAACCCCTCTGGAGGTTCTGTTGTGACTAAGTTGCTTTTACCTAGGTGCATTTAAAATCACTCGGTGGATCATGAATTTGATGATTTGAAAGATAAAACAGCTGCTTGTAGGTCTTTTGGGATTCCGCCTTCTTTGGACGCTTTGTGCCTCATCATTTCTTATACATGATTGTTTCTTGCCTTTCAGCAAGTTTCAGTCTGATATTTTTACAAATACATTTTCAGATATTTTTTTATATACATATCATGCTTTTCCTTCTTGGAATCCTATGAATCCTAGCTTTGCATGCTTTGTCTTATCCAGGATTCAGCAGAATTTTTTGCATTGGTTTTCATTTGCTTTTCTATGTCATCTTCTGATCAGGGTATTTCTGTTCTCCTGTCTTCGCAGTCACTCACGAGTCCCTCTGCATTATCTAGTCCGCTTAGGACTGACTTTATCTGCCCTATTATCCCATCCATCGAGTTTTCTGATTTATTTGTCTTGTATATAGATGTTCTCTTCCCTTTTTCTTGTATTCTGCCTTTTGAAATTCTAAGACAATACTGTTCTTCAGTGCTTCTCTCACCAACCTTTTCAAGGCTTGCTCTGGAATTGTTTCAGAGTCTAATTCTTTAAACCATTTTCTGGAACCTTCAATCCCTTTTGGAGTGAAAATGGTACTTCCTGTCTCTTTTACTATAGTTTTGTAACTCTACTGGTCAAGTATTTTCAGGTATATAATGTAGACTTGCTGGGCTTGTTTAAGTGAAAATTTTAGTCTCTTGGGTGTATGCAATTCCATGATATTTCTGTGAGGACAATATTTCCTAGACAGTGATGCAATGTTATTTTTCTGTGTGTGTAGTGTGGTATATCTCTAATTGCTGGTGTTGCAGTGGTTGTCATGTACAAAACCTACTCTTGTCGTTTAGTAGAACTTAATTTTTATTACAATTATATCACAGCTCTGAACGTGCATGGACCCTCTCCCTTGTGGAAACGAAGCTTCTATAAGGTTTCTGCTTGGCAGGCTGCTGTATGTCAATTTGGAGTGTTTCCAAAACACCATTGTGACAGTGCAATTGTCCTTTTTATTGCAGTGGTATGTCCCAATAGTACAAGGTCTTCCCAGAGCTTCTTTGTCTACAGAAACACCAGTGGAAACATATCTAAGGATGTCATGCATCAGGGACTGCTGCAATGATCCCACAGCCCCACCTTGATGTCCTCGTTGCCGTAACATGTCAGTGCCATCCCAAATGTAGCATCTGCCTTTGGGAGATAAAGCTGAATTAAACGCTTCATCTTCTCAAGCAGCGGACAGGAACCACTCATCTTTGTCCTCTCATTCTGGTGGCATGGGATCATGAAGACTACTACAGAGCTGACCTGCATCCACTGCCTCTTACCAAATCCTAATCCCAGTCCTAGCTATGAATATGGAAGATCCTATGGTACTGGACACCAATTTCAACCTCAAGGACCCGTAGATCATTGAAACCAGATGAATGATATCTCTCATTGAGCCCCACACTTGTTCGATTTGCAAAATTCCAAATTGGTTCCTTGGACTACAGATGCTGTGGATGTGGCCATGGGATATTTCAGTAAAGTCAAACTCTCCCGCCAGTTTGGTTGCTTTCTCATTGGGATCCCAGGCCGGTTTGCTCTCTTGATAGGACAAACCACAATCCAATACACCCTCCAGATCGCTGAGATTCAGTGTGTGCCATCATCCTTAGCCCTGTCCCTAATCTTGCACAGCTCCTGCTAGCTCAAATTTGGCAGCTCATATCTTGGTCTGGGAATCAACTCAGGGGTTATTTTGTACGATTTCTTTGAGTTCTGTCAGCCAAGCATCTGCTGTGCCCTCTGCTAACACTCAGTGCAGCACTTTCAAACTCTAGTGTCCTGTCCGCTTGAGTGTTTGCGACCCAGTAAAGCAGAGATTCACCTTAGCTTCTACCTCACCAGAGGTCAGGTCCTGCACTAATTTCCAATCTCAACATTTCTTCCTGCTCCTTCCAGGTTTTGTGAGGCCTCTTTCTGTCTTTACAAGTAAGAGACCACTCTTAGCCATGTTCCTTAGCAAAGGGCTGGGTGAGTCAATAATTATATTGCTCTGTATATGGCAGCGAGTGTGCGAAATTTGCACTGGAACTCTGCCAAATGGACATAGACAAATCAACATTTTTCATTATAACTCACAGAAAAGTGATTCTTCTTTAGCTCTATTATCCGTACCGCCATGGTGGGAGGGTTTTTCTGAAAACACCAGTATTGACATTGTGTTGATTCCTCAGTTACAGTCTTTCACATGGTTAATGGAATTGATTTACATATTTTGGGATTTGTATGAAAATGAAGTTAATTTTCAAAACATACTAAAACTAACCCGAATCCAGTCTAGTCATATTCAGGTACCAGTTTGTCAGCTCTAAGAGGAAAATAGACAGAAAAATGTAAAATACCAGTCCAAAATGTTGAAGGGAACAGGTGAAACCTTTACTGTTGATGCCTTCAACAACAGGAAACATGAAATAAATATTGGAACCATGAAATAACCCCCACCCTGGGTTCCCCTAGTTGATGTGCTGCCCTTTCCCCCAATGACACATACTTGCCAATGTTGGTGATTAAAGGGGCAACTTTTCTCTCTAGGAAAACACAAGGAAACACAAACAACATATTGACATGTAGGCTTGCTTCCAATAGTACCCAGAGGCATCATAGCTATGAGAACACTGCTGCATCTTTGCTAGTCTATGGAGAACAAGGTGCTCTTCTATCAACCATGAGAATACTTAATCATCCGATCATGTTTGGTAAAGCAATTTAACCCATCCAAGACTGCAACCCCATGATATCCTGCACCCGGGACTTGACTGAAGAGAAAGGAAAATCCACACAATATGTGTCCCTACATGTCTATGGTGACTTTTACAGTTCATTTCAATAACTGACTTATAATTGTTACCTATACTGTCTTGGAAAACTGAGGCCTACTAAATATTCAAATTCAGTCAAATATTCCCCTCACTTACCACACTCCCTTCACCCCAAAGTAGACAAACACCCAGCATTTGCTGAATCTAGTGGAAGGTCATCATTTCATTGTGTGACCTAAGAATTCATTTCCAATCTGTTTTAGTCGAGAGTAGTTGACCATGGAGGATTTCACTGCTGTGCACAGAATGTGAAGGTGTTTGAACACTGATCCTAGGAGGGGCTTGCTCTGCTCCTAATGTCTTCATTGCAGCTCAGGTCCTGATGCTTTAAAATGGATGCCTGAGTTGTGGGGAGGGAAGAGAATGTGCTTGATATCTAGGCCCAACCCTGGGAGAAGGCTTACCAGGGCTTTGTGCATGGTGGTCTTATTGGTTTGTTATTGCCCCTTGGGACGTGTGGATTCTCACCACCTGTTTCAAGAACATGAGCGCTTTTTTGATCTCTGCCATCTCTTCTGTTTTAGACGTCCAGAATCTTGGACCCATTCTTGGAGCAGTGAATTGAGAACTTTCCTCAAGTGCACGTTGACCCTCCACAGTTTTCTGCCAGTATCAGTGAGGCTCAATATGTCTCATGAATGACTTTCAAGCCTAGCATTCTGTACAGAATTCTCCATACCACTAATCTCCAGTGTAGCAGAACAACAATCATCAAAGTGTTCGCATCTCCCCTCAATCCGTGCATCCAGCTTTTCTGCCAACTTCCCTTCGTGTCTCCCATAAAGTTGACTTCAACAGGACTGGGCATGTCTCAAAGTAACTCGGAGTCTCACCAGTAAGCTGAATTCAGGCAGAACTTCCACTGTCTGACCTTTCAGGTTCTGGAAACTGACCCGTGAACTCAGGCCTTTGGGCAGCAGCACTATCTCGAACTTACACAGCTTCCCTATCAGGACACATAACCCAACCTTCAGAGGGCTGCACCCCTCCATGACACTGATCTACCCACATGGTTCACCTACTTATTTTGGATCCACCAGCCACAACAAGACACGCGGTAAACAACAAGTTTCCACCTGGAATTCAACCGGTAACTGCCATCCCCAATGGTTGCAACTTCTTGTCAGTGTTGGGGGAGGGGCTGTATCAGATGAGACTTTCCTAAGTTAAGTGTGTTTCTCTCCATTAGTGTCCCATGGATCTTATTTTCCATTCCTCTTTCCTTATGTTCCTTTCTGTATAAGTAGTACAAACGGAGGAATTATGTCCATGTTAAGTTTGTATATTCACATGTCTTTAAACATTCTAACAGTTAACAGTACCCAAAGACGCACTACAGGAATCTTATGTTTGCATCATATCTATTCAGCCAGAATGCATATCTTTCTGTTGCTTTTCTGCTGAATCACCCACGCTCTCAGACAATGGATCCATTTGCTTCATGGGGGCTGCATTTCCTAGAAACGAATCCAATCCCAATATCTACTTTTCTGTCTGTCTCTTTTA
The DNA here is from genome assembly GCF_048773025.1 of Camelus bactrianus. Lineage (NCBI taxonomy): Eukaryota > Metazoa > Chordata > Mammalia > Artiodactyla > Camelidae > Camelus > Camelus bactrianus. The sequence continues at coordinate 142,774,999 of NC_133541.1, forward strand.
CTCTTAGTACGGTTTTGCAGAGCTACTTGTCTTTGTTATAGGCATATGCCATTTAATCTGTTCGTAGGGTTGAATATGCCATTCATTCATCCTGATGGAAGGCTTGTAAGTCTATATCACGGACTATGGATTCATTTTATTGAAAATAGTCATCTGGGTTAGGTCACGATATGCTCTTATGAATCAATATTTATGAATATTAGTGCACGCATCTGTTTTCTAAATACAAGTGTGTTGTGTAGATGCATGCAGCGAAACTCTGTCAAAGCATGCTGAATGATCCTTGACATCACTTTGAGTATTTTGTTTTGAATTTTCTTGGTTCCGTCGGATATATGTCAGTCAACCGTATGCTTTTGGTGTTTGTTTGTTTGTTTGTTTTTTGTTTGTTTGTTTTTCAAACACATTATGCCATGTATCCCTCCGTTTGTTTAAGAGAGACATATAAGCTGATTCACATAGTGAAGTGCTGAAAATCACCTATCTTTTCCTGCTTCCCTCTCCCATCTTTAGGATTTTGACGTCCTCTTTGCCTTCTTGTTTATTCTTTGCAAGTCATTGCACTTCTTGCATTTCCAGTGATGATTTTCTTATTTCCAGATAATCTTGCTTGTTTTGTATTCAAGGGAGAATTCGCAAACTTTCTTTTAGGATAAACTTCAAACTGCTGATTTCTTTTACGATTGACCAGTCTGTGAAATTCTCTACATTGTCCAGAATTGTAAAGTGCAGTCTTGTGGCATAGGCTACACTAGACTGCAGCTTTTTCTCATTCAGAATTTGGTCTGTGTCTTGTCCCTGCTTCCTTTCCTGCAATGAATCTGTCGAGATATCAGCTGAAATCCCTCTGGAGGTTCTGTTGTGACTAAGTAGCTTTACTCTAAGTGCATTCAAAGTCACTCGCTTGATCATGAACTTTGATGATTTGAATGATAATACAGCTGCTTGTAAGTCTATTGGGATTCCGCCTTCTTTGGATGCTCCGTGCTTCCTGGTTTCTTATAGATGATTGTTGCTTGGCTTTCAGCATGTTTCAGTCTGATTTTTTTCGAATAGCTTTTCAGAGCTTTTTTTCTTTTTTCTTTTTTCTTTGATTATCTTGCTTTTTCATCTGGGAATCCTATATGTCATAGCCCTGCATCCTTTGTCTTTTCCTAGGTTTCAACAGCAATGTTTGCATTGGTTTTAATTTGATTTTCTATGTCATCTTTTTACTGACGTTTTTCTGTTCTCGTGTCTTCTCAAACACTTCAAGTCCCTCTTCATTATCTAGTCTGCCAAATCCTTTATTTAGCCGTTCTATTATGTCACCTATCAAATTTCTTTTTTTAACTTTTTATTGATTCATAATCATTTTACAATTTTGTTTCATATTCCAGTGTAGAGCAGTTTTTCTTTTATGCATGAGCATATATACATTCATTGTCTCTTATCTTCATTTTCAGCCAGCACAAAATCTTGTATATATTTCCCTGTGATACACAGTACAGTCTTGGATATATTTTCTGCATTTTGCTATCCCAGTCCTTTCCCACCCTCATTCCGTTTGACCAGAAGTTTGCATTCTATGTCTTTGATTCTGTCTCTGTTTATATACATGGCATTATGTTGTCGGACTTATGTCTGAATAGTATTCCATTTTATAAATATACCATATCTCCTTTATCCAGTCATCTGTTGATGGATGTTTAGGCTCTTTCCATGTCTTGGCTATTGTAAATAGTTCTGCTATGAACATTGGGGTGCAAGTGTCATTTTGAAGTAGGGATCCTTCTGTATATATGCCCAGGTGTGGTATCCTGGGTCATATGTTAGGTCTATTCCTAATCTTTTTAGGAATCTGTATGCTGTTTTCCGCAGTGGCTGCACCAAACTGCCTTCTCTCCAGCAGTGTATGAGGGTTCCCTTTTCTACACAGCCTCTCCAGCATTTGTCATTTTTGGACTTTTGAGTGATGGCCATTCTGACTTGTTTGAGGTGATACCTCATTTTACTTTTGATTTGCATTTCTCTGATAATTAGTGATATTGAGCATTTTTTCATGTGCCTATTGATCATTTGCATGTCTTCCTTGGAGAATTGCTTATTTGGGTCTTCTGCCCATTTTGGTTTGGGTTGTTTGCTTTTATTCTTATTAAATTGTGTGAGCTGCTTATATATTCTGGAGATCAAGCATTTGTCAATTTCATTTGCAAAAAAAATTATTTCCCATTCCCTAGCTTGTCGTTTTGTTTTACTTATGGTTTGTTTTGCTGTGCAGAAGCTTGTAAATTTTATTAGGTCCCATTTGTTTATTCTTTCATTTATTTCTAATGCTTGGGTTGACTGTTCTAGGAGAATATTTTTGAGATGTATGTCAGATAGTGTTTTGCCTATATTTTCCTCTAGGAGGTTTGTTATATCATGTGTTATGTTTAAGTCTTTGATTCATTTTGAGTTTATTTTTGTGTATTGTGTAAGGGAGTGTTCTAGCTTTATTGCTTTACGTGCTGCTGTCCAGTTTTACCAATACCGTATGCTGAAGAGACTCTCTTGATTCCATTGAATATTCTTGCCTCGTTTGTTGAAGATTAGTAGACCAAAAGTTTGTGGGTTCATTTCAGGGCTCTCTATTCTGTTCCAATGCTCCATGTATCTGTTTTTGTACCAATACCATGCTATCTTGATTAGTGTAGCTCTGTAGTATTGTCTGAAGTCTGGGAAAGTTATTGCTCCAGCCTCTTTTCTTTTTCTTCAGTAATGCTTTGGCAATTCTAGGTCTTTTGTGGTTCCATATAATTTCTTCTTTGAATTTAATAGATACAGAAAAAGCATTTGATAAAATTCAATGCCAATTTATGATAAAAATTCTCACCAAAGTGGGCTTATAGGGAACATATCTCAACATAATAAAAGCTGTTTATGACAAATCTATAGCCAGCATAAAATTCAATGATGAAATGCTGAAAACATTCCTACTAAAATCTTGGAAAAGGCAATGTTGTCCACTCTCACCATTTCTGTTCAACATAATCTTGGAAGTCCTAGCCACTGCACTCAGGCATGAAAAAGAAATAAAAGAGATCCAAATTGGAAAAGCAGAAGGAGATAAAGATCCCAGTGCTATACAGAAGAAATTTGTTTTTTTAATCCAGTTTTTATATATTGTGGCCCAAATTTGCAAATCACAAACTCCCAAATTTATCCCTTCCTACTCGCTTTCCCCCAGTAACCATAAGAATATTTACTATGCTTGCAAGTCTGTTTCTACTTTGTAGATTAGTTCAGTACTTTCTTCCTTTTCTTTCATTTTTTAGATTTCAAATATAAGTGATACCATATATTTTCTTTCTCTTTCTGGCTTACTTCACTTATAATGATGATCTCTAGATCCATCCATGTTATGATTTTATTATTTTTTATGGCTGAATAGTATTCCATTGTATAAATATAACACCGCTTCTTTATAGTGTCATATGTCAATGGACATTTAAGTTGTTTCCATGTCTTGACTAATGTATATTGTGCTGCTATGGACATTGGGGTGCATGTATCTTTTCAATTTAGAGTTCCCTCTGGATATGTGCCCAGGAGTGGGATTACTAGATCATATGCTTGGTGCAGCCATTATGGAAAACAGTATGGAGGTGTCTCAAAAAACTAAAAATAGACTTATTGCATGATCCACTCCTGGGCATATCTATTTCTGAATGATCTGATTATAATTTATAGAAATCATGTCTCAAATTCAGTGACTATTTTTTTAAGATTTTCTCTTATGCAATCACAATATATTTATCAAAATCAGGATACTTAATACTGATTCAGTATTATTATGTATGCCACAGTTCATATTCAAATTGCACCAGCTGTTCTAATCATGTCCTACTTAATAATTTTTTTCTTGGTCCAAGTGCAATCCAGATATTTGTGGGAAGGTTTTCGGTTTTTCACAATTGAGTATTGTGCTGACTGTAGGTTTGTCAAAAATAGCTTTTATTAAACAAGAATATGTAAATTTTATTATGATTTGTTCTACTTCTGTGAAATATGTCCTGGGTAAATTGATAGGGATCAACTTAAATCTGTAGATTGCCTTGGGTATATGACCATTTCAACAATATTGATTCTTCCAATCCAGGAGCATGGGATATCTTTCCACTTTTTTAAAGTCTTATTTAATTTCCTTCATCAGTGTTTTATAGTTTTCTGTGTAGAAGTCTTTCATTTCCTTGGTTAGATTTACTCCTAGGTATTTTATTACTTTGGGAGCTATTTTAAAGGGGATTGAAACTTTATATTCTTTTTCTGTTGATTCATCATTAGTGTAAAGAAATGAAATTTATTTTTGAATGCTAATCTTGTAACCTGCTACCTTGCTGAATTCTGTGATTATTTCTACTAGTTTTTGGGTTTTCTATATTTAACATCATGTCATCTGCATATAGTGACACTTTTACCTCTTTTTTCCAGTTTGGATCCCTTTTATTTCTCTCTTGCCTGATTGCTGTGGCTAGGACTTTCAAGACTATGTTGAATAGGACTGTTGATAGTGGGTAACCGTGTCTTATTCCAGGTTTTAGTGGGAAGATTTTGAGTTTTTCACCATTGAGTACTATGCTGGCTGTAGGATGTGTAGACGTATTTTTGATTTAGCGTTCCCTTTGGATAATTGCCCAGGAGTGGGATTGCTGCATCATAAGTTATTTGTATTTTTAGTCTTTTTAGGAATCTCCATTCTGTTTTCCACAATGGCTGCACCAAACTGCATTGACTTCAACAGTGTATTAGGGTGCTCTTTTCTCCACAACCCCTCCAGCATTTTTCATTTGTGGACTTTTGAATGATGGCCATTCTGACTAGTGTGAGATAATATCTCATTGTAGTTTTGATTTACATTTCTCTGATAATTAGTGATATTAAGCATTTTTTTCATGAGCCTATAGGGTATTTATATGTGTTCATTGGAGAATTGCTTGTTTAGGTCTTCTGCTCATTTTGGGATTGGGTTGTTTGTTTTACTTATTAAGTCATATGAGCTCTTTATATATTCTGGAGACCAAGCCATTGTCAGTTTCATCTTTTGCAAATATTTTCTCCCATTCCATAAGTTACCGATTTGTTTTGTTTATGGTTTCCTTTGCTGTACAAAAGATTGTAAGTTAATTATATCCCACTTGCTTAGTTTTGATTTTATTTCTGTTGTTTAGGTAGACTGCCCTAGTAGAACATTGTTGAGATGTATGTGAGATAATGTTTTGCCTATGATTTCTTCTAGGAAGTTTATTGTGTCTTGTCTTATGTTTTAGTCTTTAATCCATTTTACATTTATTTTTGTGTATGGTGTAATGGAGTATTCTAATTTCATTGATTTACATGATGCTCTCCAGTTTCTCCAACACCATTTGCTGAAGAGACTCTGTTTATTCCATTGTATGTTCTTGCCACTTTTGTTGAAGATTAATTGACCAAAATTTTCTGGGTTTACTTCTGGGCTTTCTATCCTGTTCCATTGATCCATATTTCTGTTTTTGTACTAATACTATGCTGTTTTGATTACTGTAGCTTGTAGTATTTTCTGAAATCTGAGAGGGTTATTTCCCTAGCCTTATTCTTTTTCTTCAGCAATGCCTTGGCAATTTTGTGTCTTTTGTGTTTCCATATAAAATTTAATATGATTTGTTCTATTTCTCTGCAGTATGTCCTAGGTAATTTAATACACGTTGCATTAAATCTGTAAATTGCCTTGGGCAGGTGCATGGGATATCTTTCCATTTTTTCAGGTTTATTTAATCTCCTTAATCAGTTTCATTGTTCTTCATTTATAACAATTTCACCTCCTTGATTAAATTTATTATTAGATATTTTATTACTTTGGGTGCTATTTTAAAAGGGAGTGTTTCTTTACATTCTTTTCCTGATTATTCATTATTTGTATAAAGAAATGCAACCGGTTTTTGTCCATTAACCTTGTATCTGCTACCTTGCCAAATTCTTTTATTAGTTTTAGTTTTGTGTGAAACTTTCAAATTTTTCTGTATTCAGTATCATGTCATCTGCATATAGTCACAATTTTACCTCTTCCTTTTCCTATTTGGATCCTTTTTATTTCTTTTTTCTTACCTGATTGCTGTGGCTAGGGATTCGAAGACTATATTGAATACAAGTGGTGAGAGTGACAACCTTGTCCTTTATGAAGATTATACTGTATAGCACAGGGAAATATATAAAGATCTTGTGGAAGCTCACAGCAAAAAACAATGTGACAATGAATACATGTATGTTCATGTATAACTAAAAAATTGTGCTCTACACTGGAATGTGACACAACATTGTAAAATGACTATAACTCAATTTTTAAAAGTTAAAAAAAAGCTTTTTTTATGTTGAGCTATGTTCCCTCCATAACCACTTTGGTAATGTGTTTTATCATAAATTAGTGTTGAATTTTATCAAATGATTTTTCTGCATCTATTGAGATGATTGTGTGTGTGTGTGTGTGTGTGTGTGTGTGTGTGTGTGTGTGTGTGTGTTTTCTCTTGTTGTGATGCATTACATTGATTGATTCATGTATGGTGCAGCATCCTTGTGTTCCTGGGATGAATCCAAATTGATCATGGTGTATGATCTCTTTTATGTGCTGTTGGACTCTGCTAATATTTTGGTGAGGAGTTTTGCATCTATGATCACCAGTGGTATTAGTATGTATTGTTGTTTTTTGGTAGTAACTTTGTTTTTGTTATCAGGCTAACGGTGGCTTCATAGAATGAGTTTGGGGGTACTCTCTCTTTTTCAGTCTACTGGAAGTGTTCAAGAAGGATTGTTATGAGTTCTTTGTATGTTTGGTCAAATTCCTCAGTGAAGCCTTCTGGTCCTGGAATTTTGTTTCTAGGTAAGCCTTTATTTCTAATTCAATTTGATTTCTCCTGATTGGTTTGTTCAAGTGGTCAAGTTTTCTTCATTCAGTCTTGGTGGACTCTATGTTTCCAGAAACTTGTCCATTTCTTCTAGGTTATCCATTTTGTGTCCTTATAGTTGTTCATAGTATTCTCATATTACATTGTGTATTTTGTGGTATTGTTTGTAATTTCTCCATTTTCCTTTCTTATTTTGTTTATTTCTGCTCTCTCTTTTCTCTTCTTCATGAGCTTGGCCAGAGATCTGTCAATTTTGTTTACTCTTTCAGAAAACCAGCTGTTGGTTTGATTGATTTTTTCCATTGTTTTTTAATCTTTATTTATTTCCTCCATGATCTTTCTTATTTTCTTTCTTCTGCTGACTTGCTTTTGTTTGCTCTTCGTTTTAGCTAGTAGGTTAGAATTTTTATTTGAGATTGTTCTTCTTTTTTGAAGAAGTCCTGTATTATTATGAGCTTCCCTCCTAGGACTGCTTTTCCTGCAAAGCATAGATTCTCTGTGGTTATGACTAGTAAAACTTTAAATAGATGTTTTCCAAGAGCAGTTTTATGTTCACATCAAAACTGAGAGGAAGGTACAGAGATTGCCCATATGCCCTGTCCCCATACTTGCACAGCCTTCCCTATTAGGCCACTTTGGTGGGGGATGTTTCTATCTGTTACTGTTGATGAACTAATAATGACACATCTTTATCACCTGAAGCTCATGGTTTTTATTAAGTTTCACTCTTGGTGTGCATTCTGTGGATTTGGACAAATGTGTAATGACATACATCCATTATTATAGTATCAAGTGGAGTATTTTCACCAGCTTCAAAATCTTCATTGCTTGCCTATTCAGTTCTCCCACCCAAAATCCCTGGCAACCACCAATCTTTTTACTGTTCATATGGTTTTGCCTTTTCTAGGATGTCACATAGTTGAAATCATACAATATGTAGCCTTTTCCAATTGGCTTCTTTCACTTAGTAATAGGCATTCAAAAAAAAAAAAAAGAAACAGGCATTCAAATTTCTTCCATGTCTTTTCATACCTTGATGGCTCATTTGTTTTTAGGATAGAGTATTATTCTATTGTCCAGCTGTACCACAGTTTATTTATCCATTACCTAATGAGGAGCATCTTGGTTGCTTCCAAGATTTGGATATGATGGGTAAAGCTGCTCTAAACATCTATAAATTGTTTTTTGTGTGGACATATGTTTTCAACTCCTTTTGGTAAATACCAAGGAGTGCAACTGCTGGATTATATTGTGCATGAGTGTTTAGCCTTTTAAGAAGTTGACAAATTGTCTTCCACAGATTCCCTACCATCTTGCATTCCCATCAGCAATGAATAAGAAGTGCTATAGATCCACATCCTCACCAGGGCTTGGTGTTGTCTGTGTCCTGAATTTGGGGTGTTCTAATATTTTTGTTTCCATTTGCCTAACAACATATGATGTGGAACATTTTTTGATATGCTTATTTGCCCTCTGTGTATTTTCTTTGATGAGATGTCTGTTAATGACTTTTGGCTACATTTAATCAGGTATTTTTGTTTCACTGTTGAGTTTTAATTGTTTTGTGTATATTGAAGATAACAGTCCTTTATCAGATGTGCTTTTTGAAAAGATTTTCTCCAAGTAAGTGTCTTCTCTGTCATTCTCTTGGCATTATCATTTCTCCAGCAAGTTTTTAAATTCAGTTATACTTTTCAACTTCATGTTTTCCATTCCTTTTTTTTTAAAGTAAGTTCTCTCATATTATTTTCTATTAGATGAAACATTTGCATATCTTCCTTTAAAATTTTTATCATGATTTTTTGTTCTTATAAGAGTTAAATGTCTAATATTATATCTATAATATCTAATATCTGTGCTCAGATATTGAAAAATAACATTCATTTGATTTGTACTTTTATTCTCCTTTAGTATGGAACAATTTTCAGCATTTCTTTTCTTTCATGATCTTATGATTTTTCAAGAACATATATCATTAATTTTATAGTGTCCATTTTATATTTTTCTGATATTGCCTCATGACTAGTTCCATGTCATGTATTCTTAGCAGGAGCACAACAGGCATCAGTGATGCTATGTTCTTCCCAAGGTGTTATTTTAGATGGCACAAGATATCAATTTTTCCATTTATGGGTGATGGCTAAGTTCATCAATTCACTAGGTGGTGTCTATTAGGTTTCTTCCCTATAAAGTTATTTTTTCCTTTGTGACTAACCAGTAACTTGAGATTATGTAAATATTCTGTTCTTCATCATGATTTCACCCACTGTTTTTAGCATCTATTAATTTGAGATTATGTAAATATTCTGAGATTATGTAAATACTCTGTTCATTTTTTAATACTTATTCAATTTCATTTCTAGTGATCAGTTTGTTCTAGTGGTCAATTTCTTCTTGATTCAGTCTTTGTGGACTGTATATTTCCAGAAACTTGTCCATTTCTTCAAGGTTATTCATTTATTTTCCATAAAGTTGTTCACAGTATTCTCATATGATATTTTGAATTTCTGTGGTTTTGGTTGTAATTTCTCAATTTTCCTATCTTATTTTAATTATTTGTGCTCTGTCTTTTCTCTTCTTTGTGAGCTAGGCCTGAGGCTTGTCAGTTTTATTTACTCTTTCAAAAAACCATCTCTTCATTTGATTGACTTTTTCTATTGTTTTTTTAAATCTCTATTTTATTTATTTCCTCCCTTATCTTTATTGTTTTCTTCCTTCTGCTGACTTTAGGTTTTGTTTGCTCTTCTTTTTCTAATTCTTTTAGTTGGTTGGTTAGGTTGCTTATTTCAGATTGTTTATCTTTTTTGAGGAAGGCCTTTATTGCTATGAACTTTCTTCTTAGGACTGCTTTTGCTGCATCCCATAGATTTTGTGTGGTTGTGATTTTTGTCATTTGTCTCAAAGTATTTTTTTAATATCTTCTTTGAATTTAACATTGACCCATTGGTTTCTTAGTATCATGTTATTTAATCATCATCCTGTCATTTTTTTCTCCTACGTTTTGCTGTAGTTGATTTCTAGTTTCATGGCATTGTGTTTAGAAAAAAATGCCTAAAATAATTACTATCTTCCTAAAATTGTTGAGTCTTCTTTTGTGCCCAAGTGCATGACCCATCCTAGAAAGTGTTCCATGTGCACTGGAAAGAATGTATATTGTAATTTTTGGGGATGTAATATTCTGAAAATATCAACCAAGCCTAATTGTTCTATTGTATCATTTAGTTGCTGTTTTGCCTTTATCTTTCTGTCAGGAAAACCTGTCAAGTGATGTGAATGGGGTGTTAAAATCTCCTACTATGATTGTGTTCCCATAGATTTCTCTCTTTATATTTGTTAGTATTCACTTTATGTATTTAGGTTCTATGTTTTGTTCTTGTATGTTAACATGTATACTATCCTCATCTTGCATTTTGCCTTCAATCATTATATAGTGCCCTGCTTATCATTATTTATGGCTTTAGTTTTTAAGTTATTTTGTCTGTAATCAGTATTGCTACTCCTACTTTGTTTTTTTTTTCCATTTGCATGGAATATCATTTTCAATCCTCTCATTCTCACTCTATGTCTCTTCTTCTCCCTAAAGTGTGTATCTTGTATACAGCATACTGCATGTTCTTGTTTTATTTTCCAATATACCACTCTGGCTTTTGATTGGAGCATTTAGTCCATTGACATTTACAGAAATCATTGATAGACTTGTATTTATTGCCATTTTGAACTTAGTTTTGCAGTTGATTTGGTATTTCCTCTTTGTTTTTTTTTTTCTTTTTCTTTTTGTGGTTTGATAATTTTCCTTGTATTATCTCTGTTTTATTTTGTGTGTGTCTCCGTTGTTAATTTTTGTCATGTGGTTACTCTTTTATATATATACTAACCCATTACTATATCTGTTTGTTTTAAACAGATAGTGATATAAGTTCAAACCATCCTGCCAAAAACAAAAACAAAAAGAAAAAGAAAAGAAAAATACTCTTAATTTTCTTGCTCCCTTCTCCCACTCTTAATGATTTAGACGTCTCTCTTACAATTTCTTGTTTATCCTGTTGTTATTCATTGTAGTTATCATCTTTCCAATTATGTTCTTTTTCCTTTCAGTAGAAACCTGGCCATCCTGATTATAATATGTCTTGGTGTGGTTATGTTTGGTTTCTTCTTGTTTTGGACCCTCTGTGCTTCCTGTACTTGGATATCTGATTGCTTCTTTAGGTTTGGGGAGTTTTCAGTTATTTTTTTCTTTAAATGCCTTTTCAATCCCTTTTGCTCTTTCTTCTCCTTCTGGGACCCCAAATATGCATACATTGACACACTTTATATTATACCATATATCACTTATATTGTTTTCATTGATTTTTTTCTCTCTCTCTGCTGTTCTGATTGGATGATTTTGTTTTCCTGTCTTCTAAGTCACTTATTCATTCCTCTGCATTATCTAGCCCACTAGCTCTCATTTCAATAAATGGGTTTTCCAATTTTATGTGGCTCCTCTTTATAGTGTTAATTTCTTTTTTGACATATTCTCTGTCTCTATGCACAATTTGTTTCATTTCCTTCTGTACTGTGATCAGTCATTTTTTGAAATAATGATGTAGTAGACTAACAAATTCTGTTTTATTGATTATTCTTTCAGGGAATTTCTCTTGTTATTTTAATTGGGAGTGATTTTTTGCTTCTTTAATTTTCTTATCTTTCTCTGGCACTATGGATTATAAAGTATCAGTTATCTACTCTGGTCCTGAAAGGTTTTATTTATTCATTTATTTATCTGAAGTGGATGCAGAAATAAAACTATAAAAGAGAAATGTAAAATAAAAAAATTGAAAACAGTGTATAATCAATAACAGAAGAACAAAACAAATAAAAATCAAGTTGAAATCAATTTAAAATTAATAAAAATATTTTAAAGAAAAATTTTAAGTTATTAATGAATAAAATATTTTAAAAACGTAAAAATTATAGAAAATATGGATATATTTCTCTATAGACTGTTCCCTTATAATTTTGTTGAGAGTTCTTTCTTACTCACAGGTAGTTGCCAAGTCTTCCTTCCTTCCTTTTTGCCTGTTATTACTTTGGT